>NC_071090.1:85174273-85279273 GCF_027358695.1 Spea bombifrons | reverse complement strand
GGAGATATTTTGTAATGCGATAGTAATGTATAACCAGGATATGTTGATGGATATGCCAAGGCTTTATTTTTTTGCCCATGCCTATGAACCGTTAAATAAAGATCAATAAAGTACAATACTTGGATGCTATTACTGAAACTAGTGATTTTAACAAGGCTTATTTGGTTGTGACGTTCTTGATTCTGTCTTGTGTTCACAGATGCCAGAAAGGATTCCCCATCCTTATTACTAGTCTTGAAATGGGGGGGAGAATTGACCCCAGCCGGACGAGTCCAGGCAGAAGAGCTTGGCCGGGCATTTCGCTGCATGTACCCAGGAGGCCAAGGTAAGCTGATTTTTATAATCTATACTGATCCTTCTCCTTTTGTTATTTGTGCCGATGCCTGCTCTTTGCCTGCTCTCTTTATTAGCCCTGCAGAATATTTTAACCACTGGCTGACTGGAAATTCTGTTCTATTTCAACCTGATTTCACCTTTCCACAGTGTTTAACTGCACAGTTTGGTTTTGACTAAACTTTCATAGTTGGTTCTGTTACCTGAAGTATGACTTGTTCTTCTCCCCGAGTATATTTTCTTTTACTAATAATATAGAGATACTTCCCCTCTCCCTTTGTCTTTACGCGACTCTTTTGCCCCCCCCATCTTTTTTCCGTATACAGTCCTTTCTTGGTGTCCCTTCTGTATCTTAGCCGTGTAATTAGGTAATAAGTATCCAAGGTCTCTCTGTCTTTGAGTCCTCATTGAGAATGAGGAGTTTAACTGTTTTGTCCTTTCTTTATTGAATCAACCTGTTTTAGTGGATGGTAACATCCCGGCCTTGGGCAGTAGCTCTCCTGTTGACTTTGGTAAGAGCAATGAATGCCAGTGTGATCTGAACAGTTCCGTTAGGGGAAGCAGTTAATGTTAACAGTACCACACCACTAATATCTCCATGAATTGAGACTTTCTTGTGCTTAACCTTTCCTCCTAACTGGTTGCAACAGGGGTAGATTAACAACGGGACCAAAGGGACGTTTTGTTGTCGTAGGTGATGTAGGGTGCCAGATGGGGGTCATCTGCTGCATGGGGCCCTCTCCTTTTTGTTAATATAGCTTTATTTAGTTTTTCATTTTCACTAAATACCAGAGGGAATGCTAAATATAGTGTTACAATACCAAATAGTATAACCATCAGCACATCTCATACATGACATATCCTGTGGAGTAACACCAATACTTAAAATACACAAACAGACAACCAGGCTTTAGGATTGGCCCTCATCCACGGACCCCTAAAGCAAATAATGCCATAAAACAAAGAAACTCCATTTCTGTGGTGAGATCGGAGATGACAGTTGGCTTTTTCTTGTCGTGTGACGGCAGCCCGTTTGCAGTCACATGCCGTCCGTAAGAGGGGAAGCTGCGGGGCTCTGGGCTTGCAAGGAAAAAGCGAGGCTTGCCGGGAACCCCCCAGTATGTCTAAGGTGCTTAGATACCCTGCGTATCTATGGTTATATGAGAATGCATGCGTAGGCACCTTTGGGGTCTCTTCACAAAAGAGGAAGACCGCAAGAGAGTAGAACATTTTGTCTCCCAAATATCGCTCTGCGTTACCCAGTCAAACCATATCAGCTTCTCCTGCATGAAAGCTCTGAACTGGCCCTGCATAATGCATAAGTAATGTGGGAGATTTCTTATAACTCTCCTCACTGAGCATTATACAGGGCTTGGTCAGCCATTCTGCCCTTGATAAAGCAGTGATATCAGGAAGTTAAATATACATCACTCTGTGAGTAAGTACTGCATATTAGTGTTAAAGACCCAAGGAAAGCAGCGTGAGACAAATCTATATACCGTATATGTGGAGGCTAGTTATACATTTTAGGCATATATAATTATTTGGAGTGGGCCCCTTGTAACAGTGTTGCCTCGGGACCCCATGTGATCTGCCCCTGGGTTGCAATTTTTCACATTCATTTTGTGATGCAGAGTAAACGTAGGAAGAATTTGTGTCGCAGAACAGAAAATCCGACACGCATCTGTCCAGCTGTTGTGTAACTACAACTCCTATGATGCCCAGCTAGGCCATTTGCATGATATTATAAAAAGGATTTTGGCAATTGTACACAACAGCATGCTCTGTGAGATGCGTTATCCTATTTGACCAATACGGACACACGTTCTCCGAGATTATCGTACTGGGAGGAAGCATGCATTCATCATCTATCTATTGAAATTTGACAGGAAAGAAGGTTTTGTGTGTTAGATGTTTTCTACAGCGGTATTACAAATTGTTTTACATTGTGTAGGTTAAAGGGAATGTAACTACACACCAATAATGCAAAATCTCCATCAATGAAAGTAATTGCTGCTAATTAAACACAACAAACGATTTTACTCTTGCATTTATAGCTGAGCAATATGCGCATAACTTTGTTGATTTGGCTTTTTTGTCGCTGCTTTCCTTGCTCCTTTTATGCGGCCTTAACTTAAGATCACATCATAAAGAAAATTCTACCTGCTTTAATATGTTAGGTGGCCGGACCTTTCTTCTCACGTTTCTTAAAAATCTGATCGTGCTACGAGACACATCCGTCGCACTCCCACCTTTCTACCCAACTCTTCAAAGTAATAATCCAATGGATGCTTTTATAGAGGACTGCTGTAAGGCGGTCAATATGGGCTATGGAGATCCACAAGGCCATGAAATAGTATTGTGTCCAATAATATCTGCCAGTGATCCTTCCCTTCATACATCTCAGCAGGGAAAAGAACGCGTTTTGTCTCGGTGAATGATTGTGTAGAAATGTTTTCTTGGGAAGTTTGTTGTAGGAGAGTTTTTATTATATTTTTTTGGAAGAGAGATTTTTTTTATTGTGGTTACATTCCTTTTAAACAAAGTCTGCTGTGCTTTTTATTCCAAGTATCTTCATTCGATGATGTCTGTTCTCTCCTGAGCCTCTCTCCTGCAGGACTCTCTGTTTTGCAGGTTGTAAGAAACGTATTTCTACAAAGCTTAGAAACTATCTAGAGTGCCTTAAACTAGTCTGTATAATCCTGGTACCGTTAAGTGTTCACAATTTTCTGACGTATTCTCAGGCGACTATGCTGGCTTCCCGGGCTGCGGACTCTTGCGCTTACATAGCACGTACCGCCACGACCTCAAGATTTATGCATCGGACGAGGGCCGGGTACAGATGACGGCTGCAGCATTCGCAAAGGTGATTTTATTTTGTGTATACACCTGCACCCAAAGGTATGATACACTCCCTCTGTACAACAAAAATATACCTGCATATTACCGTAATCTATACGATGGAATAATAAACTCTGCGGTATGCGCTTTGGTCCGGATACCCTGTACGTTAATTGCCTACGTACCTTTTGAGTAATTTTGAAGAAAAACACAAAACAATGTGTTGTCATGGTGTTCTCTTGTGGAGGCAGTTTTTCTCCAGGTCCTTTTTACTAAGTAATAATATAATGAATAATAATAAATGAAGAGTACGCAAAATGCAATCTAAGTGTCACATGCAATTTGTTGGTTTTTTTTTTCCCCACCGTATTTTTTTGTCCTACTTTATCCACTGCATCCAGCAGGAACAAATTGTTATTCTGATGTTTGAGTGATCCGTTATTAATGCTTTGAAATGTCTGCAGGGTCTCCTGGCTTTAGAAGGTGAACTCACTCCAATTCTGGTGCAGATGGTAAAAAGTGCAAACATGAACGGCCTTCTGGACAGCGATAGCGATTCCCTCAGCAGCTGCCAGCAGAGAGTGAAGGCCCGTCTCCACGAGATAATGCAGAAGGACAAGGATTTCACTGAGGAGGAGCAAGAGAAGGTAAATCTGAAGCATTTTTAGCCAAAGGTTACACAAACAGTTGATTACACAGCCATGCTTTACTGAGAGGGTAGAGATAGATAAGGTGAACAGCCTCCCAGCAGAAGTGGTCGAGGTAAACAAAATGTTAAAATGGATGGGGTAGGTGTCTAGCTATCCCGAACCTAAGACAAGGTCGAAGACTGAGTAAGGTTTGATTCTTTAAGGCATTTTTACGGTTGTGCACGACAGCATTTTCAGCACTTCTGCTATTTCCTTGTTGAACCCACTCTCTTATTTGGTGTTTCCCCGACACAAACAATATATATATTTTTACTTTTTACCATCTGTTTCTCCCTCTTCTCATACTGCTGAAGGCTTCCTGAAGTTTGCGGTGTTCTCCCTATCCCTGATCACATTAAACATGGCGATCAGCAGCAGGGAAACCTGAATGGAGACCCAACTGGGGTTGCTACAGACCTCTTATGGTCTCTGTAACAGTGTAGGGATTTAAATACTAAAAAAAAGTGGTGGTGGCACATTAAATCACTCAGTTGGGGCAGTACATGTTGGCCCCAGCTAACAAGAAGGAGGTCACACTGATCTTCTGTGCAGAGGCAGGGATTTAGCCATGCTTGTGATTTAATAGTACGTCATATGGCGTAAAGTGATGGAATTTGGTGATGTGTTACTGGATAAAATGGCAGACTAGATGGACGGAATGTTTTTTCTGTAATGGAACACATATAATAATCATGTGTAATAATACAGGCTAAACTATCTAAATTACACCACGTGTTAGAATGAGAATTTTGAGTTTGAGGTAATGGTACTCAAGGTAACTTGTACATTGTTCAGAGCCAGAAGTCATACGATTTCTGTCATTCCCCAAGGAACATGATTTATAGTTTTGTTTTACATACTATGTTCCTGAAGATGAAAGCTGATGTGCAATGTTTTAATACCATGTGTTGTGTAGCTGGCTCCCACAGGCAGCACCTCACTGCTCAGCTCTATGGAATGCATAAAAAACCCAGTGAAGACATGCGATGAAGTTTTCTCCCTCATTGAAAATCTTACATCTCAGATCAAAAAACGTCTGGAAGATCCCAAATCTGCAGGTAACCAATGATAGCGATGCTTGTTTGTTCTTTGAATAAAATGCTCTTCTCTTCCATGTTTCTAAATCTCATTATGCCTGCCATATTTGAGATTTAATTGGCATGCAACCATGAGACATGATCTGACATTTTGACATGCAACCAAGAGACATAATCTGACATACTGACATGCAACCATGAGACATAATGTGACTTCATATATATGAGACTTCATATATGATAAATCAAGTATAATACCGTATTTGCTCGATTATAAGACGAGGTTTTTTTCAGAGCAAATGCTCTGAAAAATACCCCTCGTCTTATAATCGGGGTCGTCTTCTAATCAGACCTCAAATAGAGGTCTGATTAGGAGACTAAGATCCAGATCCCCCGCACCGCTGCAGGGGACCTGGATCCTCCTGTCGTCGCCCCTCCCCCCACACACACACACACTTACCGGTGCTTCCGGAGGTGAAGTTGGCAGCGGGGGTTTGTATGCGTCCGTCGCAAATACCTTCCCCGACTGTCAGAGATCAGAGTTCCAGAGTTCCTGATCGCTGACAGCCGGGGAAGGTATTTGCGACGGACGCATACAAACCCCCGCTGCCAACTCCACCTCCTTCCGGCTGCCGCGGAATGAGACGTCAACCCGCTGCCCCGGCAATACAGCAGGAAATTGGAAGCACAAGTAAGTAAGTAATTTTGTGTGTGTGTGTGTGTGTGTGTAGGGCATTTCTGGAATGCCTTATACCCCTATATGCCACTCTGGCACTTAGGGGGTTAAAAGGCATATTATGGGGCAGAGTGGCATATAGGGAGGTATAAGGCATTTCAGGAGGCAGAGTGGCGTTAAGGGGGCATTTAATAGTGCACTCTGCCTCCTGAAATGCCTTATACCTCCCTATATGCCACTCTGCCCCATAATATGCCTTTTAACCCCCTAAATGCCAGAGTGGCATATAGGGGTATAAGGCATTTCTGGAGGCAGAGTGCTCTATACAATGCCTTTTAACTCCCTTAATGCCACTCTGCCTCCTGGAATGCCTTATACCTCCCTATATGCCACTCTGCCCCATAATATGCATTTTAACCCCCTAAATGCCAGAATGGGATATAGGGGTATAAGGCATTTCTGGAGGCAGAGTGGCACATAGGGGGTCAAAAGGCATACCATGGGGCACAGTGGCATATAGAGGGTTAAAAGGCATATCATGGGCCACAGTGCCATATTGGTGTGGCAAGCCTGGGGGCAGATGTGCGTAACTGGGGGACAGGTTGGAAAATACAAGAAATAAAAACAAAAAAAAAATATTTTTCTCAATCATAGCTTTTATTAAAAAAAATAGTTTACATGAATTAACATTTACTGGTAAAACTTTTTTCCTTTAGGGTCGTCTTATATTCAGGCTTTTTCTTTTTTTCCTAAGTTAATATTCAGATTTTGGGGGGTCGTCTTATAATCAGGGTCGTCTTATAATCGAGCAAATACGGTACATACACTACACAATGTAGCAGTGTTAATAATAATCACAGAACAAGACATTTCATTGTGCATTTTGAAGACCTAACTCCAATGAGCCTCTTCTGCATGTGTAATGTGTAGTTAAATCGGACGTCTTCCGCATAACTGGGAGCAGCTCACTCAATACGCTCACCACGTGCCACTTCTCCTTGGGCCAGTTAAGCCTGTCCGGCACAGTCTCCATAGGGACCTTACTCCGTGCCACACGTGTAGCATGCTGAAATATGTCTTTTCCCTGTGCTCAGCATGGTAGATGGTGGTAAGTGGCATCAGGCCCAAGGCAGTGTTCAGCCACAGGACATCTCTCGTCACCACAGTGGTTGACCTATGCATTAAGCAGGGTCATCTCGGCTCTTCTTGAAGGACAAATAACAATAATATGAATGTACGTAAGACATACTGGTACAAAAGAAGGCCTTGTACAGACAATTTGGAGGTAGTGGGGTAATGAGACTGAAGGTCAGTGAAATGAAATGTATGTTGTCACGTTTTATAGATTTTTGAATTTAATTTTGTTTACGGAATTATTTATTGTTCCCTATAAAATGCATCTTGCCAAAAATGTTTAGGAGGGCATCCTTTACGCAATTTGAGCTCCATAGTTCCTAATACATTCCGTCTGTTCACAGATCTGCAACTATACCATAGTGAGACTTTGGAACTCATGTTACAGCGATGGAACAAATTGGAGAGGGATTTTCGCATGAAGAGCGGCCGTTACGACATCAGTAAAATTCCTGACATCTATGACTGTGTCAAGTATGATGTCCAGCACAACAGCTCTCTCAAACTCGAAGGGACAGATGAATTATTCAAGCTCTCTAAATACCTTGCAGATATCATAATACCACAGGTACTGCTTCCCCGTCTCCTCTCTTACTTAAATGGAGGTTAAGTCGACATGGCGAGGCTGTGATTAATAGACTTCCTTGTTGAGCAGGTACCTAACTCATATAACTTGTTTGTAGCACCCCTTGTTTTAACCCTTGTGATGTCAGATGTAGTTCTCACTCTTTGATCTCTATCATGAAGCCATTCTCTTCCTCTCTGCAGGAATATGGGATTAATGAAGAGGAGAAGTTAGAGATCGCAGTGGGATTTTGTCTTCCCCTTCTTAATAAGATACAACTGGACCTACAAAGAACCCATGAGGACGAGTCAGTAAACAAACTTCATCCTCTGTAAGATACTTCTCACTTCCTTCACACAAATTAAACAATCCAACATTTAACTTAATGGCCATCCCAAGTATGTCACAAGTTATGAGTCCAGTGTTCTTTAGTGCCTATCCTGTGGTCAGATTGATCATGATGCCTCTAAGCTTTTGAAATGTTCACTTAAGTAGCATATATTTGACACAGCTCATTGTATTTTTGTTTTTTAAGCTATTCAAGAGGAGTTCTGTCCCCAGGACGCCATGTGAGGACAAGGCTGTACTTCACCAGTGAAAGCCATGTTCACTCCTTGTTGAGCATTTTCCGATATGGAGGTCTCTTAGATGTAAGTGTGATTCAAAATAACTTGCGATTTCATCTCACGTATTTGATCCACGTGCATGTTAAAGGGACACTCCAGCCATCATATACACATTACAACCTGGAATTAAAATTGATTTTAATTTGCATTTCATGTAATAAAGGAAATACAAAAAACAGTCCAAATTGGTGAAGTGAAATGAAGAATATAACTTCTATAAATTCTAAAAAAACAACTGAAAAGTGTATTCACCCCCTTGCCCATAAATAAGATCTGGTGCTACCAATTACCTTCAGAAGTTACATAATTTGTTAAATAAAGTCCACCTGTGTACATACATACATACATACATACATACATACATACATACATACCTGTTCTGAACATCCCACTGAGCACCATTTAATCCATTATTATGAAATGGAAAGAATATGGCACCACAACAAACCTGCTGAGAGAGAGCCACGCACCAAAACTCACGGACCAGGCAAGGAGGGCATTAATCAGAGAGGCAATAAAGAGACCAAAGATAACTCTGAAGGAGCTGCAAAGCTCCACAGCTGAGATCTTAGTATCTGTCCATAGGACCACTTTTAGTCCTACACCCCACAGAGCTGGGCTTTACGGAAGAGCGGCCAGAAATAAGCCTTTGCTTACCAAAAGGCATGTGGGAGACTCCCCAAACGTATGGCAGAAGGTACTCTGGTCAGATGAGACTAAAATTTAGCTTTTTGGTCATCAAGGAAAATGCTCTCTGGTGCAAACCCAGCATCTCTCATCACCCTGATAACATCTTCCTAGGCATGTTGTGTAAATCAAATGATACAAACCCCTAACAAATCCATTTTAATTCCATGTTGTAATGCAACAAAATAGTTAAAATGCCATGGGGGTGAATACTTGCAAAAAGCTGGAGATGTCTTCTTGCTTGTGATATATCTCCTGCTGGCTTCAGCGCTGGCTCAGCACATGCTCCCATTGATTTTAATGAATGTATTGTCAGACTGTGGTGGAGCAGGGTAACTGAAGGGCTGCAGATTCTGCTTCAGGTAAGTTTCATGGAAAATGCATACTTTGGAGTACGTATAAGGAACTTTAACATGTATTCTTCATTAGTGGAGCTGCCGGGCAGAGATGCATTTACCCTCTGTGCTGCCCTAGGCCCAAAACCACAGTGCCTTCTAATGCCGACCATGGGGGCTGTGTTGAGTCGGCACAGCCTTCATAGTGTTAATTGATCTTCACTGTAACCGGCCCATTGAGCAGAGGGAGATTTCAGCCCCTGGACCTGCTGCCCTAGGCCTAGTCTATCTACACCAGAATACATCACTGCTGTTAGTAAACTGCCTGTTTAATCACTTAGTGATCAAACAATGTATTAAGGGTGATTAATAATAATACTCTAAAATAGCAAAATAAATTCTGAACTTATAAACACAATAATATATTTCAATTGGAAGTCGGCATGTTTTCTGGTTTTAGGAGTCCAAGGATCAGCAGTGGAAGAGAGCGATGGATTATTTAAGTGCTGTCTCTGAGCTAAACTACATGACGCAGCTTGTGATCATGCTTTATGAGGATAACAATAAGGTAAGTTAGAGCTTTTCATTGTCTGACTCCTTTTATTTTAAACAAAGCACAGGAAACTATGGAAATGAATACTAGTTACTCTGCTTATCTAGTATTGGGTGTCAACTCTTTTGCCTCTAAAGCACCTGGCTCAGGAGGGTTGATCGCCGATAAGGTGTTAGACAGTCAATGTTAGATGAATTGAATGCCCTTGCAATTTGCTCTTGATGCTTTTCTAATCACTTTTCTGTTTTCAGGACCCATCCTCAGAGGAGCGTTTTCACGTGGAGCTTCATTTTAGTCCTGGAGTCAAGGGTTGTGAGGAAGATGAAAAGGTCCCCATGGGGTTTGGTTTCCGTCCAGCATCAGCAGAAGTGAGGCTGACTCCATGCTTTGGGATATACATGTTTGCTTAACCGTAACTCTGTACGCTGAGAATGCAAACACACTTTGTTATCATCCGGTTCTTACAACTAGTTCATTGTAATAAGGAGCTACCCGGCTTGCCAATGCTTTGCACATCCTTGAGGGAAAAACAAACAAACACAAAGCTGTCTGCACAATAATGTTATTATTTATTTATATTGGGCCAACATATTACGCAGCACTTAATACAATACATATATTCAAGGGGTATGACAAGACGAGAATTGACAGACTAAGACAAACCGATACATTAGGTGCTTACAATCTTGGGTTAATTAATCAAATGGTTTATATAATGAACGTTTTTAGGTTTAAGGCTAGGCACAGTGACAAACACCTTCAAGTCCTTAATTCATAAATGGTTAAGTATATTAGCCTTAATATGATATTATTATATTAATATAAAACTCATGTTCAGAATGTTTTTTTTTATGCCCATCAAAATGTTAACCTATGCCAGGGGATTATTAAGATTGTGTATTACTTTATATCTTTGTGCATGGCTCACCAACTTCTTTGAAAGCTTCCATTAGAATGCAAAGCATTTAACGTAGACGAGTGCTGGCAAACCGTTGTGTAACTTACGCTTCAAGTCATGTAACCTTTTTTCTGTAGAATGAAGACAAGAAGACAGATCAGGGGAGTTTGGAAGACCTGTCCAAAATGAAAGGTACTGACGAGGTGGATCGTTCAATTCTGATGTCACCCCTTCCTTCAGAGCCAGTCGGCATTCATCGTAAATCACCTCTAACGCGTGCCAGAAAAACTGGGTCAATGGAGGTAAACTCTTAAAAGGCTGCTGCAGTACATTGAATATTCCTTTATATTTACTACGTATAACCAACTGGAGACTGGCCATGTTACGAGAGATTGCTCATTTTGTTAATTTTAAGATTTTGGATTAAAAAAAAAAACATGAAAAAAAAACAAGAATTCTTTATGAATATCTGTTTGTTATGCAAATGATTTAGTCATAGTAGGGTTGGGTTTTGTTTACATATTGATGATTTTAGCACCAAAGATAGTCTGGTGAAGTTTGCTCTCACAGTTCCATCAGCAGAGGGAACCCCAGCATCATTTTTATTTTCCACTCATGAACTGTACATTATTGTTTGCATTAAGAAATGTATACGTTGCATAGATTGAATAGATCTTTTCTATGGCCCTCATGGTGCATGAACAATTGTTTTTTTTCATACTTTTTTTGTATTCATCTGCCCATGGTATGCTTCTCAGTGATATCTCTCATTCCCCGCGTGTTTTGTGTATCACGTATATGTTGTAGCAGATTTAGAAATATATAAACGCTTTAGGTACAAGCCGAACCTTGACAAACTGAATGTTTCAAATGCAATTTCCATCAGTTTCCCGTTGGTTAAGTTTTTCTTTTGTCTTCACAGAGCCTTATTGGTAAACAGGTATTGCTTAATGCTACCAGTCCGTGTTTCTACTACCCTTTGGGTGGCTTTATAGCACGATTTTTAATATGAAGCAGAATTTGTGTGCAGTGTTGTTCCACTGCTCGTAATAATCATATAAGACGGTTACCTGTGGCTTTAACGCAGATCTTGGGTTCTCTGACTTGTGCCGAGTTCAGCTCATCTTGCTAATGCTAACCTAAACATTTTATGTTTGCTTTGCTAGCTCATATGACATCTCCTCAACTTTCCGCAGAGAAAGTTTAAAACCCGGCCTCAGGTCCTTGCATTCTGCTTCCAGAGACATGTTTTTAATGTGTGGCTTGTTAAGGATACCTGGGACTGTCTGACATCCATTATACATGGAAATATGCGTTCCTACTTTGTGATTGTTGAGCTCATTAGGCATAATAAATCCTGGCTTTTGGATTTTTGTTTAAGCGTATTTGTTTGGCAGAAATTGTTTTAAATGATACAGGAATGGCTTTGTATTATACAGGTAGCGTTCCCTAAGTGAAGCTTTACATGTCTTTCTTGTTTTGATTCCAACATGTTGGTGATCTCCTTGATCCTCCTGCTGGAGTGAATTTATCCATTTGGCATTATGTTCTTTCTTGGTATCTCAATGACTTCAACAGTTTATAAACTTATTTCCTTTTCCTCAAACATTTGATTATAAAACAGGTGTTGATAGCTTACCCTCTTATAAAGATGACTGAAATATATGTTTTTTCTGGGTTTCATGAGTTTGACATTTTTATAATAGTATATATATATAAAACATACATATATACACATTACACACACACAAATTACACACACACACACACACTATATGGACAAAAGTATTGGGACACCTGACCATTACAGCAACAGGGAATCATGACATTGCGTTCTAAATACATACACATTAATATGCAGTTAACCCCCCCTTTGCAGCTTTCCACAATATTTTGGGGTGTTTCTGTGGGAATCCTTGCTCATTCATTCATTTGTGAAGTCAGGCGCTGATGTTGGACCAGAAGGCCTGGCTTGCAATCTCCTTTCCAGTTCATCCCAAAGGTGTTCGTTGGGATTGAGGTCAGGGCCCTGTGCGGCCAGTGAAGTTGTCAAACTCATCCAACCATGTCTTTATGGACCTTGCTTTGGTCACTGGGGCCCAGTCATGCTGGAATAGAAAATGGTCATCCCCAAACTGTTCCCACAGAGTTAGAAGTATAGAATTGTCCAAAATGTCTTGGTTTGCTGAAGCATTAAGATTTCCCTTCACTGGAAGTAAGGGGTCTAACCCAACCCCTGAAAAAGCCCCTTACCATTATCCTTCCTGCACCAAACTTTAAAGTTGGCACAATGCAGTCAGACAGGTAACGTTCTCCTGGCATCTGCCAATCCCAAACTCACCCATCAGACTGCCAAACATAGAAGTGTCATCCGTCACTCCACAGAACACATACACAAAAAGAGAGGTTGGAATGCAGCACTCAGCAGTGAAATGGTGCACGAGCCAGGGTACCACCAAGTCCCTCAATAAATCCAAAATAAAGAAGCAGAGGCTCAGCACTTCAAATAATAAGGTGAGTTTGAAATGTGTGAAATAAACTCACCTTATTATTTGAAGTGCTGAGCCTCTGCTTCTTTATTTTGGATCCACAGAACACATGTCCACTGCTCCAGAGTCCAGTGGCGGGATGCTTTACAGCACTCCATCTGATGCTTGCCATTGTACTTGGTGATGTGAGGCTTGCATGCAGCTGCTTGGCCATGGAAACCCAATCCATGAATCCATTCACACATTTGCGTACATGCTTATGTATAACCTGCTAGAAGAATCCAAGAAGCATTTTATATTCTGCTTGAACTGACTAAGAATCAAATAATGTAAGATTAAGGAATATTACATAAAATGCCTATGTTTTACCTTTGGTTCAAGGAGATGGGATGTTAGCAATAGAAAATCTAAATGCAAATTAGAAAAGCCGAAGGAAATACCTCGCTTTAATATGCAATTATTGTTTGAGGGGCACTGGAAAAGAAAGATGTGACAGGCAGTTTTCAGCACTGCATTTAATTACAATTTTATCTCAGATGTGACATTACCACTTGAAAGATACTAATCAAATAATGCACTGAGAATGTTTAACCTATATGCTTAAGTCCTTTAAGTTGCAATTTCTTTCTTTAGCCCTGTCTTCATGCCTCCATTTAGTACACCCTGCAATGACCCGTTCCCGAAGCAATGACCATGCTTACTATTTCCATATGTTTAGATGTGTGTTGGAGTAGCGTTATGAGCTGCTGTATTATTTACCTTGGTTTATGGAACTATTCAACATTACCTTCTTAATGATCTGCCCTATATGTCATTGTTTCAATCATCTATGCAGTTATACATACAAATAACCCCCATTGTAAGCTGCTACATTCATCTATACTTCAATTAGAAAAGCAAATCTATACTATAATTAGAAAATCAAATCAGATGTTTTGACGATGACATCATTTTTGTAGTGAATGTGACTCTTATTTATCGCTATAAGGTAGTCTGGTTTTGGTAAAAACAAGCAGTGTAATAATTTGTAAAGAATGGCCGACCAGCTCCTGAATACCAGAGATATATCGTATCAATGATAATGCAACCAAAGTGTTTCTGGTGATG
Organism: Spea bombifrons; assembly: GCF_027358695.1. Classification (NCBI taxonomy): domain Eukaryota; kingdom Metazoa; phylum Chordata; class Amphibia; order Anura; family Pelobatidae; genus Spea; species Spea bombifrons. The sequence goes on along the minus strand of NC_071090.1, from coordinate 85,265,303 downwards.
TCATTCATGTAGTTCGTTGTCTTTCTGCATAAGGTTCTTTTTTTTTTTTTTTAGCAGAGACTAGATCGTGTTCCATCTGGCGGTAGGAAATATGACAGGCGATTCATCAAGCGTGATCAGTGGCTGATTCCGATGTCTTGCTATTTAGTTAGCATAAAGCTGTTCTCGGCCGTAAATGATGTTCAGAAACCAAATTTGCTTCAAATGTTATTTCCCTAGACAAGATTTTGAAGAAAAGAAGTCGTCTAAATTAAAGTTACAGCTGTAGAAAACTGCAAGCCTCCATTTGCAGTGAAGTGACATTCTGCTGTAAAGCGTTATGAGATCAGCGATATCACTATAGCAAATCTAATTTTTGTGTTTCTATATATATATATGTGTATATATATATATGTGTATATATACATACAGTGCCTTGCAAAAGTATTCACTCCCTTGGGATTTTTTCCTATTTTGTTGCATTACAACCTGGAGTTAAAATGGATTTGTTGGGGGTTTGTATCATTTGATTTACACGACGTGTCTCCCACTTTATAGATGCTAAATGTTTTTATTGTGAAACAAACAAGAAATAGGATAAAAACTTGAATTTGAGCCCCCCCCCTCCCCAAGTCAATACTTTGTAGAGCCACCTTTTACAGCTTTTGGGGTACATCTCTATAAGCTTGGCACATCTAGCCACTGGGATTTTTGCCCATTCTTTAAGACAAACTGCTGCAGCTCCTTCAGGTTGGACGGGTTTCGCTGGTGTACAGCAATCTTTAAGCCATACCACAGATTCTCAAATGGGCCATGGTCCTGCTTGAAGGTGAACCTCCATCTAGTCTCAAATCTCTGGAGGACTGAAACAGGTTTCCCTCAAGAATTTCCCTGTATTTAGCTCCATCCATCATTCCTTCAACATTGAGCAGTTTCCCAGTCCCTCCTGATGAAAAACATCCCCCCAGCATGATGCTGCCACCACCATGCTTTACTCTGGGGATGGTGTTCTCAGAGTGATGAGATGTTGGGTTTGCGCCAGACATAGTGTTTTCCTTGATGGCCAAAAGGCTAAATTTTTGTCTCATCTGACCAGAGTACCTTCTGACATATGTTTTGGGAGGCTCCCACATGCCTTTTTGTGAAGAGTGCTTATTTTTTTTCTTAGGCAATGGCTTACTTCTGGACGTTCTTCTGTAAAGCCCAGCTCTGTGGAGTGTACGGCCTAAAGTGATACTTCAATCTCCACTGTGGAGCTTTGCAGCTCCTTCAGAGTTCTTTGGTCTCTTTGTTGCCTCTCTGATTAATGCCCTCCTTGTCTGGCAGTGAGTTTTGGTGGGTGGCCCTCTTTGGCAGCTTTGCCTTGGTGCCATATTCTTTCCAGTCCTAAATAATGGATTTAACGGTACTCTGTGTGATGTTCAAAGTTTTGGAAATTTTTATAACCCCACCCTCATCTGTACTTCTCCACAACTTTGTTCCTGACCTGTTTGGAGAGCTCCTTGGTCTTGATGGTGCCGCTTGCATGGCGGTGCCTCTTGCTCAGTGGTGTTGCAGACTCGGGGCCTTTTAGAACAGATGTATATATACTGAGATCATGTGACAGATCATGTGACACTTAGATTGCACACAGGTGGACTTTATTTAACGAATTATGTGACATCTGAAGGTAATTGGTTGCACCAGATCTTATGTAGGGGCTTCATAGCAAAGGTGATGAAAACATACTTACGCACAACTTTTCCATTTTTTAGATTGTTTTAAAAAAAATACGTTATTTTCTTCCTTTCACTTCACCAATTTGGACTATTTTGTGTATGTCCATAGCATGAAATCTAAATAAAATCCATTTTAATTCCAGGTTGTAATGCAATAAAATAGGAAACATGCCAAGGAGGGGTGAATATTTTCCAAGGCACTGTATAATGTATATATAAATACAAACCCTCGCACACTTCTGGGAATTTGTCACACCTTGTTTGTTAAATAAGCTACTAATTTGTGAATTTGTGTAGAGTGTTTATTAATGTTTGGGAACAGGGCATGCTTTGGCCTGGCGGTTTCCACTTATGTATGAAGCCACCAAATCCGAATATCTTGTGGGGCTTTGACAGGCAATGCTCATTGGAACATGACCATTGTCTGTGTATTTAATCACTCCTACTGGACTATAAGCATTCATTGTGTATGTTGTGTCACTGTACATATACTGCCTGTGATGAGCCATAAATGTACTTTATAAAATGTTTAGTTTACTAGCGGTAGAAATAATTCATATCCGGCTCTTGTTTCTCAAAGTAGCTTTAGTCGATGCTAGTGCATTCTGTTTGTACAATGTAGGTTTCAGTAGACTGGAAATGGGTAAATAAAAAGTCAAGAAAACATTTAGACCTTAACCTAAAGGGTATATTTGTATGTTTGGTTACTTCTATACCGGTCAATGAATTTCCATATTTGTTCCCCATAGTTTTGTTTGTTTCCCCAGTATAGTTGTTAATCCTACAGCAATGGGAAAAATATTTTCATCATATTTCTTTAGTCAGGTATGAGTGGGCTGAAATGTTCCTGTCCACGGATTTAATTACAGGTGATGAATACCAAAAACACAGGGAGTTTGGAGTTCATGTCCAATAGAGGGCGTCGGAGGAGAAGATCGGGAGAATCCCATCACTCCCCATGTTCCATCACTCTGCAGTCCAGAGCCATGTCCATCTCTAACCTGGCATCTTGGCGACAGGTGTCTTCTTTTTTACATCTAGTTCCCCACTGGCCATCCAACCTTTCCCACCTTCTTTCCCATATTTTCCATCTCCTTTTTAGTTTCTGGACTCTTACATTAGAAGAGCATTGATGACCTTTCTGGGGGTATCGGCATAGGTTGGAAAACAAACATGTCTTGAACGTAGTAATACGTAGTTATAAAAACTCATATGTGCTCCATAGAAAGGGCTTGTATAAATTCTTTAGGTATTATGTAAAGTCTCATTACCTTTAATAGAAGATGAAGTCTTGTGTTATGGAAAAATGAAGGTATAGGTTACAGTTTTGTACAGCTGTGGCATTACAAGGTTCTGATACTAAAGTATGTTTGGACGTTCAAACAGATCAGCCGCAACAGACACGTCACGTTTCAGGTAATGGACTCTGAGCACCACATTAATATTTATACTCGGCATCTGTGCTCTAGCTCTTTCCTGCAGCTCTTACCATCCTTGTCTCTGTTACAACCAGCTGTGCTTTAGCTTCTGTGGTCAGACAGTACTACAAACTCTGTAACCTGCGCTATTAAGCCTTGAAGACATTAGGAACCAAAAAGTGTAGGCTCCCTCAGGCAGCAAAGTACTGCCAGCCCCAATTTTATTGACTTTAAACCAATTCTCCACTCTGATGATTATAATGTAGATCCTTGCTACATGCCTCCGGCCATCAGTGTTATCAAGTCTTCCCTATATTTTGTATGCATGCAAGGTATATTTTGACCTCTCTGGACTCCTGCATATATATATATATATATCCGTGCTTTCCTTTTTCCAGCCCGCCACTGTCGCAGAGTATCCCGTGCTTGTTTGCTACCTGCTTTCAGCTTGTGTCTTTCTGTGCATCTCTGTGCCTTCGTGTAAGGTTTTAGTTTGCTAGATAAACTCCTTATATGTATTCTATCAGTAACATACTACTCGTCTGGGTTTACAGTGTGGCCAAACCTACTGGATTGGTGAACACAGTCGGGTGAGGACTTTCACAGTTTCTTGATTGTTTTGGGGCATCTGCAATGTCTTTATCACTTGGGAGCCAGCAGATTTTGAATCGTCATCCAAGGTCACACCAATTCCCGAAATGTATTATTTGTTGCCTGTATTATTCTATTATTTGTATTGATTATCCATCTTTGATAGGAACAACATGTGCAATTTATGAAGTAATTGTCCATTAGTATTTGCTAAATAATCCCTTTAAGTCTAAAGAACATTATTGGTCCATACCCTTTGCTTGTGCTTCAACAAAAGCTATGTAAATCTCCTTAACATCCCTGTACTAGAAACATTCTATTGTATGCTTTGCGGTATCAGAATTCTGCCATTATAAGCAAGACAGACCAGTATAAGGAGTCTTGAACCTCCCAAACCACGTTGTTACACAAAGGGGTCTATTCACTGAAGGGAGACCTGAGAGGAGGGTTTGAAGTCGGCTCCCCAACATCACTATCCATTATGAATGATCCACACTGGCAGGTTCCTCCAGCTAGAAGGGTTGAGCTGGCCTTTCATAATCTACAGCTTAATGGGTGAGGAGACTTGGGAGAAGTCTCTCCGATTTAACTATATGAAGAAGCCAAAGCTTATTGGGGATGAGCCTTCATAATGTATAGTGACGTCTCCCTTTAGTGACTAGATGTCAAAGTGTCTACTCTTCTGCATTCCTGTGGCACCAGTGTGTTATCAGAATTGATAAGGAAAGATTAGGCATAGTGGACTGGTCCATATTTTCAAATTGAAGCCACAATGAACAACTTGATACGTTTGTTTTATCCAGAGTCGGATTTTACCTTGGCTTATCAAAACTAAAGACATACTAAATATTTATATTACTAGAGTAATCATGATGTTAGCACTCTTGGTTGAATTCACAGACAATTATAAGTTCTTTGTTTCGTTTTAGCATTCATTTTACTTTATTTTTATGTGGACCAGGACACTATCGTCTCCTTCCTTCCTATCTGTTAGCATTCCATAGTGAGGGCATTTGCCCGTTTTATCCTGTTGAACTGTTCAAAAAAGTGATTGTCACTCTAGGGACATTTATCGAGATCCACAAAAGCAAGGTTTATATGGGTGTGTGTGTGTATATGTGTGTGTGTGTGTGTGTATGTAGAAAACCCAAAGTGTAATATTTACTTGCATCTTTGGTAACATCTGAAAGAATGTATATAAGCATTTCTTTATTAGTAAAGGCAGTGCTGCAAGATTACAAAGATCTTTATAACCTTCGTATTTGTTGTTCACCTCTTCTTACAGTAAGATTGTTGTTTGAAGGAACCTTCAGAAAGAAATCCTTTTCTCCCAAAAACATATTTTTTTCAAGAAATGCAGACAAGCTTTTAATGTCGGGTACATAAATGGGGTTGGCAACAGGTTTGTCAAGAACACGCATTCTTAACATTAGAATTTAGCTTGCATTAGGTTCGGGTTTTAATTTTGTAGTGCTAACAAGGAAGTCAATTTTTTTACCGTTCGCTCTAAGGTTTGTCTCTTTCCACCCTTTGCTTGACATTTGGGTCAGGCCATTCATTTTTCTCTAAGCACGATGACCATGGATTCTTCATCCCTTTCTGCTTTAGCTGCAGTTTTATAGCAGACTAAGAATGGAGTGGTTGTAGAATTCAAGGTTTTTTTTGTTTATGTGCAGTTATAATAAAACATTACATTGTTGGATTATAGCCATGCATTGCACCTGCAAACAAGAGTACTTACTAACCATTCAGTTTGCCATACGTGCCCTCTACGATGCTCGATAGTGCCAGTTAATGAGACTATGTGAAGGTGATTTTCTTCTGTGCTGTACAGTTAAAATACTGCAGAATTAAACTATAGAAATGCAGGTTGCTTAACAAAATGATAAAGGTGAGATGTAAACGAGGAAGAAAAGGTCTTGAAGAACATTAGAACTTTCATGTCAAGCAAAATCCCATCCTGGACTTGTTATGCTTTTGATGTCGGCAAACATAGAAACATAGAGTTTGAGAGCAGATAAGAATCATTCTGCCCATTTTGTCTGATGTGGGCTCAGAACATAAGCAGTCCTTCCTTGTCTCAGATTTAGGATAGATTTATGCGTATCCTAAAGACAAGGATTTACATTCCCTCACTGTATTATCCTCTACAACTTCTGATGGGAGGCTGTTCCATTTACTTACCACCCCATTGGTGGTAAGTACATTGAATCTAAACCTCTGAATCTTTGACTATGACCTCTTGTTGTAACATTTTCCCTCTATTGAAATAAACTTCCCTTCTGTAATCCGTTAAATCCCTTTAAGCATTTAAATGTTTCTATTACATCTTCCTCATCTCATCTTTCCTTCAAGCTTTACATATTGAGACCCCCCTAGTCTTTCCAGATATTTTTAATAAAAATATTCACCATTTTTGTAGCTTTCCTTTGTGAAATGTGTTAATATCCTTCTGGGGATGGGGTCTTCTCACTATGCTCTACAACTCGGCACCCTGCTTGTTTTTTCTGACACTTTATTGCCTTGTCGATTTACCTTTAAGTCATCGGAAATAATAACTCATAAGTCCCTCTCTTCCATTTCTTCTGTTGTCGATGACAGAACAATGTCCCCAATGCTATATTCTGTCTTGGGATTTTTTTCATCACAAGTGCATTATTTTCCATTTATTAATATTAAACTGCAGCTGCAACACTCTCAACCATTCTTCTAATTTACTTTAATCAATTTGCGTTTGTTTTGTACCATCCAGAAGGCCCACCCTGTTACAGGCCCTTTGTATTATCTGCAAAAAGACAAGCTTACCATCAAGACCATGTTGAGTGCTTTGGCAATTGAGACAATCTAATCTTAAATCTAAGTTTATTATACATGTAGAGAGGTTTGTCAGAATCAAATAATGATTCCAATAATATTATAAAGACTTGTTGCTTGGGTGGACTATCAAAAATCCTCATTGTAGCTGGTACCAGTTTTGTCCATTGATGCCCCCAACACCACTGTGATGTTTCCCAAGCGTTCTTTAAGGCACATGGGAGGTCATGAAGACCACAGTGGCATGTCTGGTTGGATAATAAGATGTTCCATTATAATTAAAACCAAACTGTATTGTATTTCTGTTATGTTATTCAGGATATTCTTTTATAAAATTGTCAAAATATATGTGCCTTATAAAAAATTATCTTGATGTCTTTAGTGGTTCCATTATGTTGCATTTTGTGGTGTTTAGGTTGGTATAGATAATGGAGGCTTATATCAATGGCATGTATCTCTATAGAGTAAGGTGAAACCCTCAAAAAAATTTGAGAGAAAGCTACATTGTCATAATGAATTAATTGTCTTTTCCAGGTTCTATCTGAAACCTCTTCTAAATCTGGGGGTTACCGTCTCTTTACGTCTTATGCCAGACAACCGTCCGACATGAAGCAAAGTGGTTTAGGTACGTTTGATGTGGCATCACCTACTTGCGCCTATAATGAAAATGTCAGGCTTGGAATATATGGTGAAATACATGTGTTCTGATGCAGACTTTGTTTAATAAAAACTTTTTATAGATGTTGTTCACATCCAGGTTTTGAGGGCCACAAATATGTTGGGTTTTTGAGTATAGAAGCCAAAGCTGATATTTGCTCTTGGGTAAGTTGCAGGTTTCCATGCAAGGAAATGCACAGTTCCTGGTTTGTTTACAGCCCTCAAGGCCTGGAGTTCAACACGTTGTCTGATTTTGTGAGCTATTTATCTCTGTTTTAATATGTATTTATATTTAAGTGCAGCAATTGATTTATATATAAGGCTGTGTTCTGAAATGTACTTCCATTTGTGTTTCTTCATACAAAGCAGGACATTTTCTCATATTTGTATGTGTAAGCTTTGATTTTTAGGTTACCCCCATCCTTAGGGTTAGTTGGAATGGACATTTGCAGTATCTCACACACTTTCATTCAGTGTATACCTGATCAGCTCCATGCTGTGCCGTTTTCCCAGTTCACATATATTTATAGTGGAGCAATTGGAAGGAATCCCTCGTTTAGCGAGTGGAACCTGCGCTTTTTCCTCCTCTCTTGATCTGAAAGCAGAGTTGGCTGCCGCACTCCAACCCCCCCCCTGCAGTGTGTTAAGGGCAATGCCGGCTTAGCCCGCTCCGCAAGCTGCATCTGGGTCTGGCCGTTTCTAGCTTGGCTACTGTCCCGCTATGGCTGGCTGAGCGGACTCTAAATGAAAAGCTATAGACAACCTTTCCTACATGCACTTTGCATATAATTCCTGAAACCATATGCAGTATGGCCTATCTACCAGAATATTTGGCAGACTGCAAGTTCGCTGTAATTAAACAGTTAAATGTCACTGATGACCGTGCATTACCACTTAAAGACTGTAGAGGGTATTGTTTTGGCAGATCTTCTGCCCTGCAAACATTTTAACTTTTATAACTTATAATGTGAAGCACACTCGAAGAAAGTCACCATTTTCACACACCAGAAAAGCATCCTCAGTGCTCTTAATCTAGTTGTAATAAATGTGTTTGTGTTTGTTGTGTGCTGTCATGTTCACATCCCATTATGCTAGTTTTCTTTTGCCGTGTTCCTGTTATTTTTGGCTGGTTACCGTGTAACATGTTCTGTCACAGCAGCCAGGCGTGTGTAGACCTCCTGCTGTTTCATACTGTTTGCATGTGCTTTTCCAGACCCCCGTTCATGTGGGATACACACCTTTGCCATCATCTGTCTTCTGCCTCTTTCTTTGCAAATACCATGGATATGTGCACTCATTCTAAAATGCTGCCACACGTTTAGAGAATGCTGGCTTTCCGTGCGCCCCAAGCTTTGTGTGACGTCTCTCTGAGGCCGTCGGATATCTGCCATGGTTTTGTCTCGGTTCTATTCTTGTGCAATGGCTTTCCTCTTACGCCCTTTGTGTTTGTGTCGGCAAACTGTGATGTAGCCCACGTTATTGTCCAAAACTCTCTGCCCAGAAATGGAGTATGTGCCAGCGTTTAACATCTCCAGGGTTGTTCTTTTGTCCCTGAGGTAATTCAATCAAGATGGAGGAGCCGAGCACTTCTGTTTTCCTCTAACTAAAACCTCAATGTCCATACTGGTGGAAGTTCCTAACCTTGACAATGTTTCTTGGGATGGCAGAAAGGAAGGTGTGGCGGCTCCGATAATGTAATGGCATGGGCTGCATCTATATTCTTATCATTTGTGTCATCTCCGCTCTCTGCTGACATTGTCATTGTCTGCCAATTGCTTCATACGCTGCTTCAGCTGGTTACGCCCCTGCTTTATAGCATGCTTTGGGGCTTATCTCTAACAGGGCTTCAGGTATAAACACATTGCTTTCTGTTGGTGAGTTCCTCCTTGTGCTTTTCTAACGTATTGCGACTCCATTTGTGTAATTATTGGAAAACGGCGTAATTACAGTAGAAAACTAGGAATGTTCACCTACATGAACATATATATATATATATATATAATTTGGTCAGGGACGTTTATCATCTTTCTGTGTTGAAGTGTTATAAGAGGTAGTCACTACACAATTATGTTAATCATTCTTTAAATGTTATATAAAAAGAGGTTTGCTGAAGCCTGAGCCACGCAGATGTTACCGTTAAAAGCTAGCATTGTGTGCACATACCCAATATGCTTATTATATATATCGAACATACAAAAAGATTTTAAACAGTGTTCCTCAAGCAATGCAAAACAAGCATCCATGGTATATGACATGAAAGAAATGGGTTACATTATATAACATAATCCTTTCTATTGGAACAAAATCGGCATCTAAAAAATCCATATAAATAGAATTTTCTTCCCAGATGGTTAAACAGAGGTTGTTTGGCTGTTTTACTATTTTTGCCGTGCAAATTTAAACAGTCGTCATATGGCTGCCAAGGAAAGCTGTATTGGAAACGTACCTGCTATGTTAAAGAAAAAGTCCTGTGAGAAGACGCACTGAAAACTTTAGTATTTCATAAAAAACAGAATTATTAACTAAGCCATTTGTGGCTCTTAAGTCATAACGCAGGGTAATCGTATACCCCAGAAAGTCTATTTTATTCCTTCCGCTCGATATATATGTATTATTCTTTCATTTAAACGTTTAACCATGTAAATGCAACACAAACTGACAGGTTCCGAGGCAACGCAACTTTTTGCGTGGAATAAAACACGGTAAAGTTTAGGAAACTCTTGACGGCACCCAGGACTGTGCATTAATCAGATCCATGCCCTAGCTCTGTAAGATACGTCTGCTTTATGTTCCATAAACAGGACATGCATTGTTTGCTCCAAGCTTTAATACCCTTTTGTGGGGCAATACGGGGATGGGAGCGTAGACTTCTAGAAGGAGATTCACCGAGGTGCCATGCACTTAAGTGCCTTCTCTCTAATTTGAGAGTCCTGGCTGTCTCTTATAAAGCTTTAGTAGTTTGACAGATGAGTAAAGTACTACTTAGTCAGAGACTAACCAGCATGATCGTAAACTGTTTGCTCACCACGTAGTTATTATTCCATTGCATTAAACATTTACATGCCGTTGTATTTTTCTTTTCGCCTTCCTTCTGTGAGCAGTCATTTTTCTTGGTGCTTCTTGCTAAGGGTCCATCCTTGAACCATCTAAACCATCCCATATTACCATTTCTCATGGAGTGTCCCGCTTGCTACCGTTCCATGTTAACATGTGCTAAATCCTCAAGTAACAGTCTTATTTCAGACTTTGAAAGCGAAGAACCCAAACTTCTGCAGAAGGAGGGAAGTCGACCTTTAACCTTGGTGATCTGTCGTTAATGGCATGTTCTAGATCTGTGTGATTACTAATCCCCGATCCCCCCCGCCTTTCCAGGATCACAGTGCACTGGGCTGTTCAGCACCACAGTGCTGGGAGGCTCCTCCAGCGCCCCAAACCTACAGGACTACGCACGCAGCCATCGCAAAAAAATCAGCGCCGCTGCCAGCCTGACTTACAAAGACGGTACGTGCCCTCTGTATCCCAGCCCAGTGGTGTCCTTTACTGTTCAGTCTTTGGAAAGGAGGGGAACAGCAGCATGCCATGAATCCAAGGCCTCCCCCAACCTTGTGATACATGTTCTCACTAGACGTTTGGTAAATGGAGCTTGCTGCTAATACGGTGATGTCTGGAGGCTGAAAGTGGTACACAAGTCCCAAAATAACTGCATGTTAGGTTTTCAGTCTGTCCATGTACAGTGTACCTCTGCACGTTGACATGGGGGGGGCTTTTTTATTTTTGGCAACATGATTTTTTGCTTCTTCTAGCACAACTGTTTTATCATATTACATTACCAGATGCTATTAGCCACAGGGATAACTCTATTGGTAATATGTTTCTGCTGCACTAATGGGGTAGATTTTTGTAATATGTAAAAATTGTACAAAAAAGGATTTTTCCGGGGGCGGGGGGCACCTCTGTATGGTATGTAGGTCACGCCACTACTGGACTCACGCTGCTCTCCCAACTTCTGAGTTTTTAGTGGACCTGTACCATCGGCAGCCTCAAAGGACTTTTCTTTGGACCCTCAGAGTCAGTGTTAACCCACTTAAGCCGAGCGATCATCCATACTGAGCTGGGCTCCAACACCATTCTTGGGCATTTACCCCTTGTTTGGGTGATTTTTTGCCTTATACCCCCAATTGGTTTCTTCCAAATAAATGTTTCTCCATGTATTCTGGCTTCAAATATGTTATATATATATTTCTTTGTGCTTTTGACCTTGTTGGTTTGTTTACTTGTCAGAGTTCGATATATTTCCCCTATGTACAAATAGGCAGAGGAAACCCACCTTCAGTCCTTCTGCGCTGCCTATATATTTTTGTTCATGCTTTGTATGTTCCATTTTATGTTCCTCCCTGAACTTTTGCTCCAGAGGTTGATTGTGGCATTTACACAATTTATTTTCCTTCTGCTTGAAACCAGAATGACTTGATCCATTAATGCCGCTCAGTAGCACATTAGCCGCGGTGACTATTCCGCTGCCAGTGGATCCATTAAGCACATAGCTCCAAGCAAGTGCTTTGTCTTCCTATAGTTGTGCTTGTAACTGATAGGTCTGTATCTCTGTCTATGTCCTAATTTATACAGTTCGAGCTGCCGCTAACATGTTTCGTCTTTGGAGAATTGCTGATAAAACATACTGTCCCGTTGCCGGAATCCATTTGGAAAGTACAGCCGTGTAGGTGACATCTGTGACCCTTTAAGTGCTTAAGAGGCACTCTTGGGGTGAAGGGTTAAAACATTGAGAAATATGATCTTGTAACAAATACAGGGGTTTCAGTGAATTTAGTTTTTGGAAGGTGCCATGCTGATTTGTAGTTTGCAACCTCAATAACGATTAACAGCATACAGCTTTGGATATCAGAAGCGTCTTTTTCAAATTATTTTAAATGTTGATTATTTTATTTATTTATTTTTATCAGAATGCCATATAACAAGATTTTAGAATCCATAACCTCGCACATTAGTTTTGCACAAGTCACATGACTTTCTAGCCTGGGGAAAACTTTGTGTCTTGGGTTTCTTCCATTGTATATGGCGCTTATCAGTGGTTTTACGTGAATTGCTTCACAAACAGAGGACAATCTTAACTTTCACAATAACTGTCCATCTCGTCTCATTGCGACCATGTGAAGTGTCAACTAGTCCAGTGGCTGAACCAGGAAGGTTTCTCATTCAGTGATAAGACGATATATAACTTTCATTAACCAAAATAAAACTTGTCTCCGTACATAGATTAATTATCTGATCTGTAACTAGAAGGGGTGTATTCCGGGTGCCAGGGTGTATATTCCGCAAGCTGGAGAAGTTAAGTACGTTGAGTATCATCATAGCTCTGGCCCGGCCTAAGCATGTCCCCGGCTCTGGGGCATGCCAATTTTGTTTGATAGCCACCCACTTTGTGTGTTTTGAAGCTTAGTCAGATGAGTTCCCTTGAATGAATGTCTAACAGCATTATACATGGCTCCCAGGAGTCAAAACTTTGCACCATTGTGTTCCTTGTTGGCTACAGCTGGCATCTACTGTGCTAGCAAGAGACACCGGGGGAGTTTAGAAAGCCAGCCAATGAATCAAGATATGTTTCAGAGCTAACAGGATGGCAATGTCTCTGACCTGAGATTTATGGAGGTTTCACATTTTGTATTTAGTCGTCTTTCATTAATATTGGCTAGTAAAAGTATTTTTCAGTTTACTAATTCCTTAATATACAGCGGTGGTGGTTCTCGAGTCTTTAGAGTCCATAGAAATGTCCTCCAGTAAAGTAACCCTCCATTATTTGGACAGACCTGTAATCAAGATCCTACATCTTACTTGATTACTCAAGTTTATAATATTCCAGAAATGCAGTTTTGCTTAAAATACAATTTATTAAATTGATCCTCGGTTAAAATAACCAAAATAGTATAAATACATTCAACAGTTTAAGATACAGCTCAATCTATCCGGCAAACATTACAGAGTATATAAAGCTGCTGTTCCAGTATAGATTCTTGAGCACGTCTTGAGTGTCCCAAAAACCCAATTTGTTTAGGAAATTCTTTTAGCAGAGCCAAGAACTAAAGTATGATAAAGCGAGTAGATGGTTCTGGTGTGTTGTACCCTTAACTCAGAACGGCTGTATTTAGTTTAAGGGGAGAACCATGGAGGGTGGCAACAGACTGCCATCGATGGACAGTGTGGTGCTGAAAGTATATAAGTGCATACACCCCGATGTATTCACATTCGACACCAAGGTTCGTGTGATATAATGCTTTTGGTGTGATGGGGAGGGGGAGATAAGTAGCAAAAGTATTCTTTCTCTTTTTAGATCCGAATCTTGCGTACGTCTTTATACCACAGTGGGTTTTTTTCACTAAAGCATAAGTTGAGGTGAATGTAAAGCTTGTCTTCTCAACAGCTTCACAATGTATTATGGAGACCCAACACCTGTCGTTTATTCCAGCAATAAGAGATGAGTTCCATAATGTATAGTAAAGAAATATTAGTGATTTTTTTCATGCGTTATGCAGGGTCAACCTGGCACTTTAGCCATGTTTTTCCATTGACTAGATTGTGCTTCTTGTAGAAATTACAACATACATATCTAGACAGATATGTGTATTTTTACATGTCAGTAATAGAATATTAGAAAGGGCACAGTTGCACATGTATATAGGTCATGAGTGTTATGAAGAGCAAAAGCTATAGTGCTGCGCAATGTAATGCAATCTACCCGTGTGCCATACGTGCCTAAAGTGCCGTCGCTGGTTGGGACCATCGCAGTGCTAGAAGACGTCCTGCTCTTTCCACCGAGAGGTTTGGCAGGCCTGTGCTGCGGCTTGATGTTGGGTTTGTTGTGTACGGGACCCTGTCGGTGTGTGTGCGTCGGTGTGTGTGTGTCTCGGGACCCTGTCGGTGTGTGTGTGTGTGCGCATGCGCGCGTGTCTCGGGACCCTGTCGGTGTGTGTGCGCGTCTCGGGACCCTGTCGGTGTGTGTGCGCGTCTCGGGACCCTGTCGGTGTGCTTGTGTACGTGCTTGTCTTGAGCTTCCAAAGCCAAGATGCTAACGCCAATGCTTGTTTTTTTATTTCCTCAGAACTGTTGTCTATGCCAGCTGTAAAACGATTTTCTGTGTCGTTTGCAAAGCATCCGACTAATGGTACGTTCGCTTCCTTGATTTGAAGTGTTGCCTCACACTATTAACCCCATTTTTTTGTTCCGTTCTTTTCCTCCTTTCTTGATTCCTTTACCATTCCGACCAACTCTCGTTCATATTGGTGTCGTGATGTGGACCCTACCTCTCCTCTTTTTCCATCGTTTTGTTTCTTCGAGTTCTTTATTTTCTTCTTCTTTGTTGTATTGTGCTTTCTTGCTCATCTTCCAACCTCCTGCCGTAGAAGGCATGTCACATTCTTACCCCGGAACTAGCAGAGAAAATATGAAAACCCTTTGAGATCTGCAAACTGAACTCGCTAAATGTGAACAATCCCTAGATTTGTTTTATTGCTCCACTCCGCAGGTAAAGCAAGTATAACATTTATACTCTGCTATTTATCCAAAGACAAAGCAGCCTTTTAACGATGTTGCTATTTTTGAAGCCCAAAAAAGAAAACATATTGTCTTACTTTAAGTGATTTTCATCACATTACAAAACATACTGATTACTATGGAAAAATAATAATAATAATGTAGTGAGCAAATCAAACAGCTTTTTTACAATATTATCATTATTAGTTCACTACTATTTCTTGCCTAATGACACTACTTTACAAATGTTTTTCTCTTTAGGTACACTAATACATTTTTTTTCCTCCCTCTACATCTTTCAACTTATGATGTAAAATACCGTATTTGCACGATTATAAGACCACCCCCCAAAATCTGAATATTAATTTAGGGAAAAAAAGCCTGAATATAAGACTACCCTATAGGAAAAAAGTTTTAATAGTAAATACTCATGTAATTTTTTTTTCATATTTAATAAAAGCCATTCTGGCATATAGGGGGTTAAAAAGCATATCATGGGCAGGCATATAGGGGGTTAAAAGGCATTTCTGGGAGTATATAATTGCTAACAGCAATCACACTCCTATCATGCCCAGGCAGCCAGTACATGGTGGAACCTGAGCATTATAGCCTCCCTATGCCATGCTACAGCCCCCCTTACACATCCATGCTATCACACACACACACACACACACACTCATTCACGCACATTTAAATACGCATTCATTCCCTTAATAACACATACTTGCTCAGAAACCCTCCCCCACCCCTTACCTGAACTGCAGATCTCTCACTAGCAGATTACTGCAGAGGCCCTGCTGCTTCCTCTCAAACAACTTCTCTTGTCCCACCCCCAAGGGAGGAAGGAGGGGATCAGAGTCATGTGATGTGCATTCACGTGACTCTGCTGGGTTCCTGTTCTCTTGGCTAGTACAAGAGATGCTGCTCGCACACTGTGTGACCAAAGCACCGGTAAGCAGCCTGGCCCCAGCGGACAATGTTTTAAAAAATTTATTTATTTTGGCATTTTGCTGATAATGTCTTTTCGGCCAATATATTTCGTCCACCGACATATCGGTGCATCCTTAAATTTTAGTCTTTGAGGTCTGATTAGAAGACGACCTTGATTAGAAGACGAGGGGTATTTTAAAAACCTAGTCTTATAATCGAGCAAATACGGTACTTCACTTATTACATTTAATAATTTATCTCTTTCACCTTTAAACATTTTGTTTTAACGTCTGTGGACTTTTTCTTTTCTTGTGAAAACATTCTTGGTGGTGTAAAAATGGAGCATTCGGTGGGACCTCTGAACATCAGATTCCCTTAATTTCTATAGACAAAAGTATTTCCTTCAAAACCTATGGTGATCTGTACAGTTTGGTGATGGGATTATTTTTTATAGTCCCCTAATCCAGTCTTTCCTTTGCATTTGCATGTGATTTAAATTGGAATGTCTTTACGGTATGCCAAATTTCAAATATGCTCATTTACACGAGAGCTCAATACTAATGGCCCACAATGCATAGGTTAAATGTATACCGTAAGTGTTGTTTTAACCTAGACCTTCATCTTCTCTTTATTCGTCTCCGAGTCATTATTTCCCATCCTCTGTTCACTAATCTTCAGCTTTTGTTTCTTTGGATATGTTCTGTTTTGTCTTTTATGTATTTTTTTATTATCCAAGCCTAGTTAAGGCTGTGGCATTTTCTCAGAATGAACCTCTGTGTGCCGTGACTTCATGTATATGTCCCGGTGTCTGTCTGTATAGGATTGGTCTGTGATCGTGTTTGCTACTGCATGCTTAATGTAGAGTGGAGTGTTCACTAACAAAGATACTACCAATTGGGTGTTTTCTAACCTTATTAATAAGTACTTTGTGGTTTAGTCATCCAACATTTACAAGCAGGCCGACAGCACATCCCCGACGGACGCTTCTCGGCTTCTTGATGCATGTATGGGTAATAATGCTATAAAAAGAATTGGCGTAAGTGTTGCAGACACATTTTTTTGGCCAGTGTAATAAATATATTACCCTCTGGTGATAATCTGATAGTAAATTAAACCAGAATGTGAAGTGTTATTATTTAATTTCTATGGATTTAGTAAAGTCAGTTGAATAATAACGGTTTGGTTTTTTTTTTTGCCTGTATTACGGTACTGATCCTTTCTTCTGGCCATCGGCTCAAGGGGGTGTATTCACTAAAAGAGAATTAGCCAGAGAGTTGGGGTTTCCTGGCTCATTTATCTGGGGGAACGGTTGCGCCGGTCCTGCACGATGCATAGTTCAGTCAGTAAGGGGACTCTAGAGAAGTTTCAATGATTTAAATATGCAAAAAAACGGGCCAGCCAAGCATTCCTTGGAGCAGAAGCTCAGCAGAGATGGTCATTGATAATGTACAGGAGAAGCCTGTGAGACAAGACAAGGCATACGTTATTTGAGACGTATATTTATGACCTGTTTTGATTGACACATTATTTGGCATTTCAAAGAAGGTAAATATGTCATCTCTTCTTACAATGTAAAGTCACTCGTACATACTACATGTATGTGATCTTATCTACAGAAAATTACGTTTCTAAGCAATTGCAATGTTTTGTCCAACTTTATGAACTAACAATAAAAAATGCAAGCCCTTGTTGCAGCCACAGTGTTCACATTGGGAACATCTAAAACCCATTCTCCAGTAGGAACCACATAATAAATCAAGGACGTTATGGTGTAGATGCACTACACCATATGCTGCCACTCTGCCCTCCCCAGACATGCTGCCACTCTGCCCTCCCCAGACATGCTGCCACTCTGCCCCCCCGAGACATGCTGCCACTCTGCCCCCCCGAGACATGCTGCCACTCTGCCCCCCCGAGACATGCTGCCACTCTGCCCCCCCGAGACATGCTGCCACTCTGCCCCCCCGAGATATGCTGCCACTCTGCCCCCCCGAGACATGCTGCCACTCTGCCCCCCCGAGACATGCTGCCACTCTGCCCCCCCGAGACATGCTGCCACTCTGCCCCCCCGAGACATGCTGCCACTCTGCCCCCCCCGAGATATGCTGCCACTCTGCCCCCAAGAGGTCCCCCCCCCTAGACTGACCGGTGCAGACTCCCCGGGGTCTTGCAGGGCCGGCGGGGGACAGCTACGCAGTACGTATTCAACTTCCGGTGCTGGCACTTCCGCTGTGGGAAGTGCCGGCAAGGAAGATTGATAGCGTACATCGCGCTGACGTTCACCGGCTGCGGCGATGCAAGCGTTAACAACCTCTCGCTGCTGGCACGTCTGCACGATGTCCTTTAACAATCTCCCTTGCTGGGACTCCCCTCGTGGGAATTCCCGGCAAGGGAGATTGTTAAAGCACATCGTGCAGATGTGCCGGCAGCGGGGGCTGTATACGCACATTGCCGGTGAACATCTGCGCGATGCGCTTAGACAACCTCCCGTGCCGGCACTCCCCCCATTGAAAGTGCTGGCAGGGGAGGCTGTCTGAGCATATCAGAGAGTAGGATACGGGTCCCCTGCACCGATGCGGGGGATCTGTATCCTAAACCTGCTGCCTGCCCGGCGCCCGGGACTGCATGTGTCGGGCGCTAGACCCCGAGTATAGGCCGCACCCCCACTTTAAAGACTTAAAGTGGGGGGAAAAAGTGCGGCCTTTATTCGAGCCAATACGGTAATATTATCCGTTAAAGCGGATCTGCCACTTCCCAAATCCTACACTTTCACAGTTCTGTACACTAAATACACCCCCAGCCATTGTATTTGCCGGTTCAAACAAGCAAAGTGTAAGGATTTAATCTCTTGTGCATATCATGGGAAACGTATCATGATAGTTCCTTCCCTTATTGTTTGTTTGCCGGTTGCTGCTGTTTGGTTTGGGCCACCATTGTGAGGATTGGTGAGAAGAACCAAGATAACTCCAGTGCTGGAAATAAATCTAATACTGGCCCTGAAACCATCAGACACAGAGCTCGGCTTCCGTTCATCTTTAACTCATTTCTGACTGGGAGTCTCCCTAGTGACGCGAGTTTTTTTTTTTTTGCCATTTTTACTAAATATTTTTATTTTTAGGGGGGGTGTCTGCGTGGTGGTTGGACACCTATTTTTAGTCTTTTTTAAATTATTATAATGTTAACTTTTCACACTTGTTTCTGTTGACCCATTTGGGAGCTTTATAGGAGTTTCTCTTGTAACCAGACAGTACCTCTTATGATGTCATTGTGACATCAGAGGTCTGTTTATTTAAAATTTGTAAAAATGTATTTAAACAGTTTTTTAAAAAATATGTAAATTTTTTTAAATGGGAAAAACTGTGTTTTTCCCCACTTTGATCCTTGCCGCAGCTGACCACACAGGCCTGCATTTCTAATCACGGTTATCAGCAAAGTGATGCTAGATCCCGAACAAAATGATCCTGAATCCTGAGCTCAGTTACGATGACCAGATATGTAGTAAATGAATTATTAAAGCATCACTTTTATTTGTATACGCTAAAAGAAATATTCAAACATTTTGAAAAACTTTCATATTGCATACTAAAACAAAATAGTTACCTCTATTCTTCTTTCAGCGCCCACAAAGGGAAAAGCTAACCTCTACAAACAGGCAGATCATTACACTATTAGATTAAGAAAAACTCCCTCTCATTGGAAGAGATACAACGTATGGATGCGGAATGGGAGATTAAAACATTTCATTGTATTCACTCTCTGGCTGAAAATGCCCGATGGAACTATAGGGATTTTTTTTTATTTTGTTTATTTTTTTGTTTTTCAATATTTCTTTCAGGGTATACTGATAAAGCTAAGTTTTAAAACTCTTATTTACTACATATGTGGTCACAGTCCTCAGTGATTAGCCAGCAGGGGGCCATCATCTGAGCTCCCAGCACGGTTGGTATTAACACTGCTAACAAAGAACGCCGTATCATAAGTAGGATGTAAAGCCTTTTCACTCGTTTCATCTGTAAACATGGAGTCGGCAATTTTGATCCTGCTGATTCGGGAGACTTCACCCTGATGACTCGTGTACCAGCAGGGATGGGTCACCTAGCACATAATTACCAATCCTGATATAGTTAAATTGTTAAATTAAATATCCCCCAAAAATATGATAACATAATATGTATCAGAAGTATGTTTGCCGCAGAGGGATGTGAACTTGCTGCCCAAGTCAGTTCAGACCCTGGTGTCAAATTGTTCACCGGCTGAGCAGGGGTTGCCTGCAGCGTATGAATCTCCGTTCCTCACAAACAGGACCAAGTCTGACTCAAGCCCACCCCGGTTCAGCAATACTTTCGTTTTAGGACAAGAGATAACCTGTTTGCCGTTGAAATATAGGAGGCAAAATTCAATTGATGGACGACAACCAGTCCAAGTTTTCTAGAATCCGTTGAATGCCATCTCTTTGACAAACCATGATATTTGTTGTGATATTTATATATAGGAGCTGGGATATTCAGATACTTTGTCCCATTTTCTGTTATATTTGGTTGTGAATAAGGAGCGTTCTAGTAAAGTTTAAATGTAAAATATAGTATATGCATTTGGTTCTTCTCATTGTGCATCTAGACAGCAAATAACCAAAAGTGCCAAGTCTGGAGCACTCACCACAAACAATCTGTTGCTTACTGCTAGCTTTGCTTTATCTAATTGGACCAGAATTGTTTGATGTTTATACTGATAAATGTGGCCTAAGATCTCTTGTGATCTCACCATTGTTTTGTATCATTATTTCCCCCCCCCCCAGACGTAATCTTTTTTTTAAAAAAACAGCAAATAGAATCTGTGATTTATACCTTGTGGTAAGACAAGGACGTTTCCAGTTAACTCGGGAAAAATTGTTACATTTCGTTTTATCTGAACCCACAAAAATGTCAAACTATTGTAACTTGGTATATGTCCAGTCATCAAGTGCAATGATACTATTAAAAGGATGTCCACTACCACAGTCAGAGGAAGAAAATACTGTGCTGTGCGCTGAATATCACCTTAAAAACCTGCTATATATGTGTCAGTAGCGTTTTAATGCCTGGGTTAAGTAGATAATGTGGTATGTGTATGAAAAGCATAGTGCATCGATTTTATTTCCTTCTAATGTTTTAGCTAATTATATAAAAAACAAACTTTTTAAAATTATATTAAAGAGTAATTGGTTTCCCGTGTTACTGGATGGTAAGGTGCTGTTCACAATCCATGAAGTTTGGAAGGGTTTACTTATTCAAATAGCCTCTAATTGTCTGCAAGCTGTTTTGTTTTGTTTTTCTCCTTAAATGTGAAATGTTCTAGAATCCAGCAGTTTTGCTTTGAGGTGAACTTCGAAACCCTTGGATTGAGCAGTGTTTATTACATGGCGATCCATAAATAATGAATGAAATATTTATTTTCAGTAGCGTTATTTATTGTTTGTCTTTATTTTCCTTTTTTTAGCATGAATTGCAAGGTTCACTGCTCTGGGCTTTTCTGCATTTTCATGATCCCTTGTCACTTTTTTCTTTCTTCTCCCCCTCTGCATTTTGTCATCCTCACGCTTCTCTTTTTCCTTGTTGCTTGTTATGGATCGTTTTTCTTTAGAGTGCCTGGAAGACCAAGAGGTCACCCAGCTGCTGCGCCGCTTTTCCTCAGAGTACCCCGAGTCTCGGAACGTCTATCTGGATGGGGCTATGGCCCACCACCTGCACCAATGCTACTATCACCTCCGTCTCTTCAAGAACTGGCTGATCTCGGGCCAGGACGATATGGAGTGCCTCTACGGTACTGCACGCTTGCAGCTGCGCCTTCTGCTGTGGTGGCCGAGACAGTTATACTGCTTTTATGGAATGTGAAATTGCCTTGAGATCCCAGAGTTCCGAGATCGGCATATGAATGTCTGTCTGGCCATTAACCTGCCCCCATTGTCCCCGTTTTCCTTTCATGTAATCCGCTGAGCTGCTGTGCATTTTGGCGTTGCATTTAGTCTCGTACAGCTGTTTGAATGCTAATTCTGCATCTTGAGAGCTTCTGTCTGGTTGCTGTTTTTGTAAACAACGTTTGCAAGCAGTGTAGGCTATTTTATCTGTTTTTGTATGTTTTTCAAGCAGTCTTTAACACATTAAAGCTTTTGTCTTCCAATTAAGGGGATACTGGTGTCAGGCAACTGCAGCACGTGAAAATGTCAATTTACATTTTGGGCAGTCATTTCATCACCTCATTTGTGGTAACTTTTTAGGTTTGTTTTTTTTTTTGCAGTATTTACACATACATTGCAACGTTGCTTTGAATTTCTTGCACATAATACGTGCAACTGCAGGTAAAAGAAAACTCAGTCTGTGTTCAGCGACATGCCCTGGGTATGGCAATACCCCACAATGCATTGTTTTGTCAAATTTTTGGGAAGGAAAGGGATAAGTACAGGTGATTTATTTTTACAGCTTTTGTAGTGAAGGACTACAAATAGAGGGTACATTTTTTTAGATGGTTTTTATATTTTAGAATGTTTTTCTGTGTCTTTTCACTTTATTTTTTTAAACATTTTACGTATTTTTTCATCTTTTTTATTATCAGTATTGTTTCTTTCTAAGAGGTAGAAACTTCTTCCTCTTTCCGCGCTGCTTTTGTGGCACAGCACTTGCAGCATCTCTCTGTGACCGATCACACTGTGATCAGCAGCAGGGAAACTTGCTAGGATAGCCAGTGGTCTCCATCAGTGTAAGGAGGATTCCCAAATGGATGTTCGGCCATTTAAATCCCCCAAATGTGACTTATTTTGGGCACTGTCACATCCAGTCCCTCAGCTTGGGATCATAAGGTATAGCTCCAGCTTGCAGAGTGGAACCTGGCCTTATCCCGGTGCACTTGCAGTGATTTAGCCCTGATAATGCCCTGATAATGCTTAGAGCGGTAAAATGTAATATTGCTTCATGCCTTGTTAACTGCTGAAAATGTGTGATGTAGTATTAAGTGAAGACAAAAAAAAAAGGTACTTGTAGTGAAGCACCACATTTTTTCAGTCATCGGTGCGTGTTCTGCGCGGCAGTCGTCACTAAATGCTCAAAGGAGACAAGACGCTTGAAAGGTAAACAGATGTGCTGCCGCCATGCTGTTATGTGTCCGTTTTCACATACGTTTTCACGTACGTTGCAGCACCATTTTCCTGGTAACGATGTCCGTACTCACTAATGTGTTCTAAAAGTGGATGTCCTTGAAGCGGGGTATGCCTGTACTTGCTTTTAAGTCAGGAAGTTACTGCTTGACTGGATCCATGACTGGATGAGGAGCCACCTGGAGTCACCACTAATCATTTTTGTGACTTGCGTAATATGTAGTATTCTGTTATGGAACATATCCATTCCAGTGATTTGTTTTCACTATAATTTGGTATTTTAATACTAGTTTGCAACATTCCTTTAGATGAATCCATTTTGTCTATGAGAGTATAAAACACTTCTTCATTTTCTCGCTGGATTCAGACATAATACGATGTCGTTTGTAACGATTAAGGTGCGTCCTTAATCTGGTGTAATTTAAAAATCATCTTAATATAAACGTTTTAAGAATAAAAACAGTTATGGACATAGATTAGTCGTGTAACCGTCTAGAAGCCCTTAATTCTGGATTCGTAAGATGATACAGGGTAATGCAATTTTGTATTCTAAAAACAGGACTATTGCTGCCCACGTGCATGCGCACCTCTACTTTTTTGAATTCTCAACTAAAATTGGGATTTTTTTATTGTAGTTTAAGGTTTATTTTTTATGTTTAAGAGAAAAGTCATAAAGACTTACGAATCGGACCACCACGCGTTTTGGAATCTTGTTTACAGAAAAGAGCTTCAGTTACCTTAGAGTTGGTAAACTTACAAAAACGTACTTTAGGGTTTGTAACTTTAACTGCATTTTCCATGTTTTGAAAAAGTTTAAGATTTTCTGAACGGAACTCCATACACAGCTGACCCTGTTCACGAGGCCATTAGTGTAGTTTATGGTATCATATATGATGTATGTATGGATATCTATATTTTTGTTAAGGTCTAGGAGATGTAGTTCTTTGCAGTTTACAGTGTAGTAAAGTGTGAGGTACTATAGGTGCAGTCGTTATAAACACAGTGGTCTTCAGACACCTTGATTGGTGTACAAATACTTTGGGAAAGGTAATCCTGCCCAGTGGAGCTTTACATTCCAAGCAATGATGTCATCAGCATGTGTTTGATGATGTAATCTATGGTGCTATGTATTTCATTGCAAAGCACATGGGGGAGCAGTATAAAGTGTTACACTTAGGGAACTCGTTTGTTTTTCTCTCTAGTTTGTAGAACAAATAAACATATACAGTGCATGTTTCACTGACTACGTACCAGCTTTAACCCTTGCCATGTCTGCAGTTTTCAGAGACTATATACTTCTATTAGTGTATCTCGTTTCTGTATTTTCTACGTTTTGCGTTGGATTGTATTCCTTTATGTTTTCTTTGACTGATTACAGATATAATAGCATATGGCAGTATATAATAGCATATGGCCATCTGTCCCACGTTGTTCTGTTTCGTTTTGTTTTTTTTTGTTTTTGTTTTTTTTTACCAGGGGGACTGCTGGGTCTTCTAAGCCTAGGTCAGGATACATCACTGCCTACTATTGTGGTTCTCAAACTTTTTTGTGCAATGCATTTTATAAGGGTATGTTTGAAAAATTGTTAGCCCTCAAGTATCCTGTTGTGCGTAAGTGTGTACTTTTACCAATATTCAGCTAAATGGTTGTGTGTCCGTAGTAAGTGAATATGATCTACTCCTTAAGATGCTGGTTTATGTTCAGATCGTTGTGTTTCTGGTGTTGGGGGAAACATACAAACTAGCTGCTGATGCCCTGTACAGGTATATGGAAGCTATTGAAAAAACCTTCTGGTTCCCTGAATAGCCATTTATTGCCACGGTATGTCTGCTAGCGTGCATGCCTCTAAGAAATCTACCAAAGAGAGGGGTAACTTGCTTTGTTTTCTCTGCCTGAATCGTGAAATAGTTCATTGTGGCACTTCTGTGGCTTAATTGTAGGGATTACTTTCCAGATTCTAAGTGTTGATCCCTATTTGTGTTTGTGTGTATTATATGATTGTTCATAAGTTTTGTTTGTTTTTTACAGGATTTGAAGGGTGTTCAATGGTCCCCACAATTTACCCACTGGAGACTCTCCACAACTCCTTGTCCCTCAAACAAGTCAATGAGTTCTTGACTGCAGTTTGTGAGAAGTTTGCCGAGACACATTCAAGAGGGCCGTCAGGTATACAAAGAACACTGCTTTCCTTCACTTATAAATGCCTACCATGTTAACCAGAATAAAGTATTTTTAGCATGTATATCATATATGTTATGTTTGTAAATGTTTAATATGAAAGATCAATGTTGATATAGTGATATATTGATATGCCCATAAGGTATGTTGAAAGATATAGCCAAGTTATTTGAAATGGCTACTCAAGGAGCTTCATTTGTTACCATAATTACAAACATTAACCCTTAAGATAAAATAATTTTAAAAAATTCATTAAATCCCATTGGCCATGATTGTGCATTGTTTTTTACTGTGCGTGTGCTGGCATGCTATGCATTGTCCTCACTTGTGGCATGAAGTGGCATCAGGTAAGTATGTAGCAGAGCTACACGTTGGTAGTATAATCATTAGATCTACGTAGGAGTTATTCATAACTGTATAAACATTGTTAAAATGGCATTATTCCATGTTTACTTCATCTATTGTTTACTTGCTATAAGCTTCAGTAAGGATGAACTCTGTGACACAACATAACACACAAACAATATTTAGTGCTTGTGGAACACTTATGTTTCTAGGTAAAACACTGTTAAACCTAATGTTTAACATGACCTAACTTAGTACTAGGTATACTTTGTGAAGATAACCATGTGGATTCTTGTAAACAGCTGGCTGTGACTCCATGATTCCACGCCAAACATCTTGTGATTCCTATCTACCGCAAAGGATCCTTTCTTCATCGTCTCTGCGCCAGCGTTCAGAGAGGCCTCCCTGGTGTAAGTATATTCTGCATTTTTAATTGATATTATTTACCTCTAATTACCATTTTGAACTCTGACCCGGTTGCAGATATTTTAGATTAATCACTTTTACAAAGCCGCTGTGAATGGTGTAAAGTATACTTGAAGGCAAATACTAACGTCCCACATAGTAGTAATTGTAACCCTTTTCACGTCTACTTGTAGACAGCAGTGGACCATCCAGCACAGTATCTAGCGCTGGTCCCTCTTCTCCAACGGCTATGGATTTGTCTGCTCGTTTTAACTTTACTGATAAAGCATCTCTCGTTGACGAACAAAGGAAAAAACTAAATCTCGAGGATATTCTGCTACCGCAACAGCCAACTAGAGAAGACTCCTCCAACAGCGAAGATATGGGCAATTCTCTAGGAGAAGAACCTTCAAATACAGATTCTGCCCAACTTCCAAGGCAACCTTCTAGAGAAGCAGCTGCGCCGATTCAGCATTTCAAGGAAGAGCAAATCAGTTTTGGTTTAGAGCCTCCTGGAGACGCATCATTGCCAAATCACGAACAACCCAAGGGATCTCTTTGTATCCGGGATAAGCAAAGTGTTTCCAAAGAGCAGTCCCCTACAGGTGACCAGGCATTAACAGGATTGGTTCTACAGGGCCAAGAGACATCACTATAATAGTATCAAAGAAAATCTTTGACAACCCGGACTGTGTTCTACTGACAATTTCAGCAAATCTGACTTTTAATACAACAACTGAAATTATTTATATTTTAATGGGCGTATTAGCCACCCCCCTCCATCCATATGAACATAATATACTGTCTGGTTACATGGATTTTTACAATATTGCTCTTCTCCTACACAAGATGAAATCTGCTTGTGGCCATCGTTTGTTGACTGGGCGGTTACGGGTGTCACTTTTTGCACTGTTTGTAGTTTGGCAAGAAAAGAGATGCTTTATTTTTGATGAATTAACCGACTTGCCGTGTAGTTGTACAGTACACCGGCCTGCTAAGGACGTAAGAAACGTGCACCAGCAAACTAGACTTCTTAAAACAAAGTGGTGAATAATCATGGATGTAACGTTGACATATTTTTTTTTCTTGTGATATTAGGGCACTCTGAGGTCTGTCTGATCGATGCTTACAGCAATACAAAGACGAGCTAAGTGATGGCACATAGGGTAATGGATACACACTGTGTTTTTCTTGTGGTAAAAGTATTATACACTGTTGCTGATTAGTAAAATCAGACTCCTAGATTTCTCTTCAAAAAGAAATATAAAAAAAAACAAAGAATTTCACTCTGTTTTAATTAAGATTTCTCATCCGAATATCAATTTAGTTTTCTCCTTAAAATGCTTGCAGTGAGTTTCGACGAGCCCTCAGACGTAGAGATTCATTCTTAGAATGGCTGAATCCTCTTATCTTGCTCTTCTGGATCATTCCACCGGTAGTTGGGTTCTGAAACGCGTTGCGGCTGTTAAAGGTTATCTGCGAAACCTCTTGCATTCTGTAATGAGAATCGTGTAACATTCTTTGTTTTGATTAAATACAAAAAATGATTAACTGTCATAAATGTTTTCAAGATCTCAGCTGTATACTTTGCATACATTTTGACCTTTTCCAGCAGTGAAATCTGGACACTGGTATTATTACCGAAACAGCCTGATTTGGCTCGTGTTAATAAAAACTGTGGTTGTTACGTTCCTGTCTTATTTCAGGTTGTTGCTGGGAGGACTGATCCAGCGAATAATGTTTCTCAATGCAGAACAGCTTTCTACTGCTGCGAAGGTTAAACAGAATTTGCACTCAATCTTATGGTACTCCGGTTTATGCCAGAATGCTTTTGACTTGATGGAAAATCCGCTGTTAATTGTTCTATAGCCATTGGGGAGCTTTTTGTCTACCTAGAAGATTTTACTGCCAGGAGGACATCTTGTTTGTGCTATTTTTTTTATATATATATATCAAAAAATCTGATTTTTGCTAACAGTGGTAGAACAAAACTGACCTTTAGGTGCCAAAGAGTAACGGAGTTAATTTGTTAGACGGATTGTCTAACCCACTAGCTCTAGAATGTTG
This sequence comes from Spea bombifrons, assembly GCF_027358695.1. Classification (NCBI taxonomy): domain Eukaryota; kingdom Metazoa; phylum Chordata; class Amphibia; order Anura; family Pelobatidae; genus Spea; species Spea bombifrons. Next base: position 85,237,530 of record NC_071090.1, on the reverse strand, counting down.
AATTATGGCTACCGGTTTTAAATCAGGGTGACGGGATTTTAAAAACAATCCAAATTTAAATGCATTTTGAGATTCCTTCTATAAGATGGCAATGGCATTTTTAATAATAACGGAGAACTCATTTGCGAGATTGGTTGAAAAATTTAGATTTTTATAAACTTCGTTTTAAACAGAATTACATCAATTAAATTGTTTTCACAAAACCGGAAGCCTTAATGAAGAAACGTGTTTAATAAGAATAGATATTGGGTATATACAATGAAAATGCTATTTTTAGTATAAAGTAGATAGTAAAAATTAAACAAGATTAATGTATATTATATATTAAAATTATATATATATAAAAACAGTTGTGTAATTTAAATATTTATCCAAAATATACGGACCATTTACCACTGTGCTGTACACAGAGCATTGGTGTCTACTAACACTGTATATGTATTTGTGATCGGTAGATGTACTGTCGACTTACAAACCTCTGTGGGTGATTGGGATTTAATGCCCATGGAATCCACCGGTCTGGCTTTTTACATCTTTGGATATTGTGTGTGGAATTTCTGGATTCTCTTTTCACTTTATATTGTGGTAATGTTTCTAAGGGTTTTGACGGTAATTTCTGTGTGTATGATATCTAGCGGTGTGATTTTTACATAGTGTTTCATCATTTGTCTTCTTTTAGTCATTAGATCCTTTCAACGGTTTGCCGGGGTAGAAAGGTACAGGGGAAAATGTAAAAATGTCTGTCCAAATACAGAAACTTGTTTGCCAACCAGATGGATTTGTTCCCTATCCAAACGCACTGAGGTCATCTTTGGGAAAGTAGACCAAGATTGCACTAATCCTGATCTCGGAGGTCCTTCTTTGCTAAGCCTACACAGACGCGTGAATGTTCATAGAGGTATATAAGTCCAGGAACTTCCCCTGCATGTCGATAGAGGACAGGCATAACATGGATCGAGCGGGCAGAAGCTGGGTGGGAAATTGGTAGCGTGTGGTCAGAATGGGGGCAGCCTGCATAAGGTCCTCACTTCCAAAAGCACTGTACTCTAGTAATGTCTGCCTAATGGGAAATCTCGTTTGTATATGTATCTATCTTAGATTGCAATATACTTATAAAAAGCCCCTTAATAATTGATCTTCAGTAGTGAAGTAAGTAGCACTGGAATGTACTAAGGCGTATATATATATATATATATATATATATATCATCTGTGTTAAATGCTAGCCAGGTGCTTGGTCAATCCTGCATTGATAGTTTTCCCATCCCCCGGTAGCTCTGACATATAAAGTGAATGTGTGTAATTGTCGGTGATTTGCGTTTCATCTGTTGTGCATTCCTGGTATTGATTCTGACGGCTGTGCTTTGTTATGGTTGCGGAACCAATTGTATGGAATCCTCTTAACGTGTCCCTTAATGTCTCCATTGTCACTTCTTCATTACCGCTAAATTGTATTTGTTCGTTTTCATCAGAAACAAATGTGTATATTGCTTATTGTCCTCCCGATGGACTGAATGTACCTGTGAATCAACCATTCGGTACATTATACCATGATTAAACTGCTTCTCATATTACATTGGGGTGCTTAGTTATATCATTGTATGTCCTATTGTTTGTGATTGGCATATTTATGTCTACCTGTGTCTTTAACAGTTGTTTTCTGCAATTGTTTCACGTAAGTATAATGTAAGTCATGGTTACCTTTTTGTTTAAAACACTGAACGCCAACAAAATATGGAAAGAAACCAAGTAAAATTAAATCTTTCGCAGGTCCGATAGGATCAGATTGTACTTTGTGGGTATTCATAACTCTTTAAGTGGACCTGTCATCGTGTGAGCGATTAGATAAAATAGGAATAAATTCAGCGTCACAATGGAAGGCAGACCCACTTTCAATGGAAGCTTTTCTCCTCTGTGTTCGGATTTGGAGAATCTAATTTGATATGATTTGCTGATAACTAAATTAAGTTATTAATTTTTGTTTTTTTCTGGTAATTGTGAGAAAAATGGTTTTATTATGCTTTGCTTGAGCTACAGCGCTCCTTTGTAAAAGCAATAAAGTTGTTGGAAAGAAGAGCTGGGTCTCTTATTATAACAAACGATTCATGTTCATTGTCAGTATGAAATTAAATATACCATCAGAAAGCGTAACAGCTAATGGCTTCCTCCTTACAGGTTTGTATTTATTTCCTTTATAATAATGTTCCCCGGCACTGTGTTTTATGCATGGCAAAGCGGCACAGCTCCCTCCACTAACCTGTCCTTCTAGAGGCCATCTGCCGTCGGAGATATTATGTCGTGGTGGCCAGCAGCAGCCGTCCGCATGAAGGAAACGTTAGGGGAGAGGTCTGTGGGGGGACAGACCTCACTTTGTAGTAAAGTACAAGGGCTGGTGGGGGAGCTGGGAGCTTGCCCCGGGCAGGGGAGGGCTGGCAGCCTAAGGCCTGGGGGGCAAGTCAAGTCAACTGGCCCATTGCACCATCAAAGCGGCTGCGAGCGACATTGAAAGTGGCTGTCGTGCGGCAGTCACTCCACCAGCGCCTAATGAAATTAAAGTGGCCGGCGTGCACACACCGCATGCCTCAGCTCTTCATCACACCCCTTTTGAGACGTGGGAAGAGGAGCTGAGGAATGGCCGTTGGGTCTGACTGCCGCATGATGCAGGGGCGTACCTAGAGTATTTGGCACCTGTGGCAGACCCTGTATGTGGCACCCCCACACACACACACACACACTTTAAAACTGCATAGTTTCTATGGTTAGGCAAACATTGACAGGGGTACAGCAAAATTGTTATCATTATATACTTAGGGATTACGCAGCACCACCGTCAATGTGTGCCTATACATTGAGTCAGACACTGACAACCCCTACCACTATATACTAAGCCAAACATTGATGTGGTGTAGGCTTACCACTTTAGTGACTGGCATAGTATATAGTAGGGATGCACCGAAATGAAAATTCTGGACTGAAACTAAAAATTCAGCATTCACTTGGCCAAAACTGAAAAAAAAAAACTTTCAAATACTTTATTAAAAGTAACACCAAAATTAGACAAAAAAATCAACAACAATATTAATATATATATATATATAACAACAATCACAATCCTATCATGCCCAGGTTCTAGCATGTGCTGGCTGACGTAGCATGATAGGAGTGTGATTGCTGTTATATATATATTAATACTGTCATTGAATTATTCTGTCCAATAAAAGTGTTAACACACCGAAGTTGGACCAAAAAATAAGTTATAACAGCAATCACACTCCTATCATGCCTAGGCAGCCACTACATGCTGGAATCTGGGCATGAAAGGAATGTGATTACGGACTCCCTATGCCAAGCTATCCCCCAACACTTACACATCCATGCTATCTGAAACCCTCATTCACAAACATTCAGCATAACACTCATCACTCTCACACACTTACATTCAGCATAACACCCATCACTCTCACACACTTACATTAGGCATAACACCCATCACTCTCACACACTTACATTCGGCATAACACCCATCACTCTCACACACTTACATTCAGCATAACACCCATCACTCTCACACACTTACATTCAGCATAACACCCATCACTCTCACACACTTACATTAGACATAACACCCATCACTCTCACACACTTACATTCAGCATAACACCCTTCACTCTCACACACTTACATTCAGCGTAACACTCATCACTCTCACACACTTACATTCAGCATAACACCCATCACTCTCACACACTTACATTCGGCATAACACCCATCACTCTCACACACTTACATTCGGCATAACACCCATCACTCTCACACACTTACATTAGGCATAACACCCATCACTCTCACACACTTACATTCAGCATAACACCCATCACTCTCACACACTTACATTCAGCATAACACCCATCACTCTCACACACTTACATTCAGCATAACACCCATCACTCTCACACACTTACTAATCCACTCTCTCCTACCTTTTCTTCTTTCACTCTCACTTTTCCTCCTCTTCTTCCTGTCCTGTGCACTGAGCGCGGACGACGGTGGGCATGGCTTCAGTGTTGTGCGCCAGGATTTGACATCAAGTCCCGGCGCACAGCCACAGTTGCCGCGCGCATCGTTTCTGGAGGCGTGCCGGCATGGTGGCACCCCTCAGATGAGCGGCAGCCGGGGCGGACCGCATCCCCCCCCCCCCCCCACCGCCAGGTACGCATGACGGCCGCATTCAATCCTGCTCGCGGCCGCTTGGTTTTTAACTTTGCAGCCGCATTGAATGCTCGTCTGCCGGTCGTCCGTCCCGCCGGCCCACCGGCCCGGATTTAGGGCGGCCTGCGGGGCAATTGCCCCCCTGCCCAGCCCGCCCCTGGCCCCGGGTGACATTATGTTTAAAGGCAGCCCTGTCTAAAGCCTCAGCGCTTTCATCAATTCCCAGCAGTTTTGGTTATTCCTGACAATGATTTGTGGCAGCTCTAAAAGTCTGCATTCTATTCTGGTATTTAAAGTCATTACCCGTGTTCTAAAATCATTATTGAACAAACAGATACTGAAATGTGGAGCAAGCCATCTAAATATTATTCTAGGAACTGCCCAAATCCTATTTTGCCTTAAGGAACTGTAGACAAGTAAGTATTGTTGGCGAATCCTACAGATTAGTCCACTAAAGGAACACTTTAGTTACAGTGTTTATAGATTTAAATTGTGCATATTATAGGAGCTGCCATCTGACCTGATTTCTATGATCTGTGTGATTATTCCCACCCATTGAGATATTGTTTTCTTGTTAAAATGCTAATTGCTGTTAATTCACCTTCCCTAAGTAAAAATTGAAAAACAAAAAGCTATATCTGTTTTTTGGTAAGATAAAGGTCCAATCCCATCCTAGTTCTGTGTTAAATGCATAGTGGAGTCCACTTTGAATTTTACTGCATTCAGATCAGTGCATTCTTTAGTTATTGGAGTTAGAAAATGACTTATGTCTTCCCTCTGCTGCCCTACTGAAGCATTGTCGTGTACCTTGCTAGCACATGATCAGTACGGGAGAAGCAGCAGCTAATGGCATGCATGTTAGCTGAACAATGTTTTTTTGCTAGCATATATGTAATGAAAGTGCTACTGAGCATGTGCAGGAAGGATGCTTACACAACACAAAGCAAGTATTCAGCTCATATCCCCTTAATGACAAAGCCCGTACATGTACGGGCTCAAAATGCATTGTTTTCAATGGGTTTAGGGACCGCCCATTGTCCTTAAGGGGATATCCAGCAAAAAACACCTAATCCCTAAATATTGGGTGTTCAGTCACACTACTGGCCGTATATCTCTTAGCCTGCCGCTACATCGAAGTACCCCAAGTATGCTTCAAGCTACTTCCGAGTAGCAGGGGGATAAGTCTCATTGACTAACCCCAATAACTTAAGAATCTGCAAAAATGTATATGCATAAAAACCATCATTTTATGTGACCCCACTGTGCTCCTACCTACGTACGTTGGCTGGTCCAACTCAGACTGGCCCTGTTTGAAGAATTGTGGACCTGTAACCCGTGCCAGCCTACTCCTGCTTATCCTGTTAGCTGCTGTGGGACGCTAATGAGTGCATGATGGGCCACCAGATGGACACCCCTGCTTTAGAAGAACAGGGTTATTGTGGAAATGTACCTTCCTGGTGGAAGGCCAGTGGGGTGGATGAGTGTGAGAGCTGGGTCTGCAGAAACCAATCACTCAATGTAGCTGAGGGACTTCAGAGACTACAATTTTTGTTTGGGTGATGCCTTCATAAATCCAGGATTTAACCAAATGCATTTATACGGACCCCTTTCTGTCCGGGTTTCCAGAAATTCCAGAAATCATACTGCTTCCATACGTTTAATAAAAAGGATTGTAGGCTCTTTATTCTCATTCCTCCAAGAAATTACTGTGAATTACTGAACTTTATGTATATTTAGTAAACATGTCCATGTTGCTCTGGATTTGAAACTAGACTGAGATTTTGCCCTTGAAAGTATTTAAATGCTTTGTTTAAAGTCTGTCAGTGTAAGAGGATTTTTCTGTTTGTCTAAATTTTTGTTTCTGCTGAGATTTCTTGTTCCAGTTGCCAAGACACCCGTTGCCATGACAATAGCTGTTTCAGGGAGAATTCCACCCTCTGTTTGAATGAATAGCACAGGCTGCTTGTGTAAGATGCTGCCACACTCCATATTGCTTTCCCCTGCAAGTGAGATGAGTCTCGGGTCCAGAGGGGGTTGGTGACATGTAAACAATTAGACCTCTGATGGTTGGGAAAAACATAGCTTGGTCTGCGCTAGAGGGAGACGTTACTGCAAGCACAATGATTCAGCATCCAGGCCCTGGATTAACGCAGAGAAAACAAACAGAACCTTACGTCATTCAAATCCCCAAACCAGTGGCAAACAATAATTCAGTATATTTATATTTTTAGGAGGATTTTATATTCCCATCTGTTGCATTATTTAGTGACATTAGTAAAGATACAAACACCTTAATAAAACTATGTATTTTCACTGAAATCTACAACGGAGCACTAATGTCCCAGTGCGCAGAATGCAGGGGAGGATTGGGTGACAATGGGATGGATATGCTGTCATGTACCATCTGGTTAATAGCTTCCACACAGTCTAATGTACTTTCAATTTATTAATGACTATTTGTGTAAATCAAGCCTCTGGTGCTTTACTGGATATATCCAACCGTTGCTCCTCCATTAGCCACATAGCAGCAGTCGCCCTTCAGTATACCTGGGGACTCAACGGGTTTCTCCCAGGATATCTGCGTCTCCAGATCAGTTTCTTCTGACATGGTGGCCATGTCCATTCCTTGATCCCTGCCCAATTCATTCGCACTAAAGGCTGCCTGGGACTAGCCCTGCCCCTACTTGTCCTATGTGACACCACCAGAGGTGGGCAGAGCGCTGGGTATCTTACCAATGGAAGTTCACAGATATGCCATTTCAGGCTGCTGTAGCAATCAGGAGGGCACTTAGCGGTTGACCCTGTAGTATTATAACATCCGCCATGAGCCTGGTGCTGTTGAGGGTTTTAATCCACAATTGGAGGTTATATCTAGAGGGAATTTTACTCCACGTAGTTGGCAGAGTGGAACGTGGATCATGCAGAAGGTTGATTGTGTGACTTTGAGAAATTGCCCATTTGCACTGAGATAGTAGTCAAGTTGATGGACCTGTGATAATCGCAGGAGTGAGTGTTATTAAACCATTATCTGAGTAAATATACCTTTTTAGCAAAAGAAGGGTAAATATTATAGGACATCTGATGTAACCGTATGCTCTTTAAAAACACTTTAATTTGACTGTTTATTGCCTGGGGGATGATGTTTTTTTCCTGGAATTTCATTGACAGCATCCATTTTCAGAGAATTAATATGCCTGGCACGTTTCCTGGGCTCTCATAGCTCCCCCACCTCATTTATTTCCGTATCACAAGCCTGCTTAGAGTGTCCAGGCTAAACAGTGTCGGGGTGGAATTAATCCATTTCAGTCCCAGCGTAATTGAAATCTTGGTGCAAATACGAGAAAGATGGAGAATAAGGGAATAGTTTTGTTTAGTCACCGCTTCCAGCTGCGGTTGGATTGAAAGTTGTTGTGTAATTGCTTTTGCAAGCGTCACCTGCACAGACGTCCTCTGAATCACTAAGAGTAAAGACCCATCCAATCTCCGCACATCCCAACCTTCATTGCTTTGAAGGGAAAAAAAAGAATGCATTAAATCCTTGAGCACAGAAGACGTGGGTGTATAAAAGTTTAATAGTTATTTAATTACTTTACCAAGGATTTTATTCTCGTTAAGCTCTCCTGTGTCTTGAATATGCTATCCCATAGCCTGGCAGGTTCGATCGCCTTTATTATTGTAATTTATTGATTGATATAGCGCCATCGTTTTCCGCAGTGTCACGTATTTCCAGCTGTTCCAGATCATATTATTTACCGGAAAAAACATTAGTGCCCTAGTGCTGTGGGTGTGTTAAAGGTGATGTGCGAAGAATAACTTTCTTTGTTACGTTCTCATGGACTCTGTTTTAGTTGATAGAGCTATATAGCATCACAAAGCTTGTCATTTACACACGGATTATATGATGCGTGACATAAATCCCCTTTCTCTGCAGGCTTGTATGATATGTGCAGCAGAATATTAATGAGCACACATAAAGAGTCATAATGTAAAGACAAAGATAGAACATATATCGCTGAGGAATGACCGCAGAAATCTGTGCACGGTGCCCGTGATAGCCTCACGCTTTGTAGTTTGTAGCCAGAAGTAAATGAATTTTACATTTGTAATGTACATTCCCTTCGTTTTTTGGCAGTTTATAGTAAGTCTGTTACTATCCTCTGATCCTAATTTAGTTCTATCAAGAAGCATATAATGCTGTTTGCAGATAAAGTAAGCTTCTTTATTTATATATATATATATATATATATATATATATATATACACACTCACTGGCCACTTTATTAGATACACCTTGCTATTACCAGGTTGGACCCCCTTTTGCCTTCTGAACTGCCTTCATTCTTCGTGGCGTACTTTCTAGAAGGTGCTGGAAACATTTCTCAGAGATTTTGGTCCGTATGTTCATGATGGCATCACACAGTTACTGCAGATTTGTCAGCTGCACATCCAAGATGCCAATCTCCAGTTCTACCACATCCCAAAGGTGCTCTATTGGATTGAGATCTGGTGACTGTGGAGGTCATTGGAGCGCAGTGAACTCATTGTCATGTTCAAGAAACCAGTTTGAGATGATGTGAACTTTGTGACATGGTGCATTATCCTGCTGGAAGTAGCCATCAGAAGATGGGGACACTGGGGTCATAAAGGGATGGACATAGTCAGCAACAATACTCAGGTATGCTATCATGTTTAAATGATGCTCATGTGGTACTAAGGGGCCCAAAGTGTCCCCACACCATTACACCACCGCCGCCACAAGGCAGGATGGATGATTCATGCTTTCATGTTGTTTACGCCAAAGTCTGACCCTTCCATCTGAATGTCGCAGCTGGAATCGAGACTCATCAGACCAGAAAATGTTCTTTGAGTCTTCCATTGTCCAATTTTGGTGAGCCTGTGTGAATTGTAGCCTCAGTTTCCTATTCTTAGCTGACAGGAGTGGCACCCGGTGTGGTCTTCTGCTGCTGTAGCCCATCTGCTTCAAGGTTCAACATGTTGTGCGTTCAGAGATGGTATTCTGCAAACCTTGGTTGTAACGAGTGGTTATTTGAGTTACGGTCACCTTTCTAGTATCTCGAACCAGTCTGCCCATTCTCCTCCGACATCAACAAGGCATTTTTGTTCACACAACTGCCGCTCACTGGATATTTTCTTTTTTCCGGACCATTCTCTGCAAACCCTAGAGATGGTTGTGTGTAAAAACCCCATAAGATCAGCAGTTTATGAAATACTCAGACCAGCTCCCATGCCATGTTCAAAGTCACCTAAATCGCTTTTCTTCCCCATTCTGATGCTCGGTTTGAACTTCAGCAAGTTATCTTGACCACGTCTACATGCCTAAATGCAATGAGTTGCTGCGATGTGATTGGCTGACTAGCTATTTGTGTGAACAAGCAATTGAACAGGTGTACTTAATAAAGTGACCAGTGAGTGTATATAGATATACACACACATATAAATATATATATATATATATATAGACACACACATAAATATTAATGTATATATATATATATATATATATATATATGTGCATGTATCAAGAAGCAAGACTCTAGAAATGTATTTGTATGTCTCGTAGATAAATGGAACAGCCTCCCATTACAGTGAGTGTGTGTGTAGGGGGAGGGGGTTGACTGCGTTAGTGTGTTTGATAGTGTGTTAACTGTGTGTGATAGAGTGAATCTGTGTGTTTTAATTACGTGGCGGGCAGGGCCCTGTGGGGGGATTACTTGGATTTACTTGCACCCGCATCTGAAATAAGCTAGAAAACCAAAATGCTGGTTCCTCCTGAGACATTGTGGGCCTCAGTAATTTCTTGTCATACCCTGGGGCAAAAGACTTTGAAAGCAGAAAATGGGAGTGTTATTTATTGCCTCTATGATACAAGCGTTACCATTGAGGAGAAATAAGAGTGAGTTTAATTATTATTATTAATTGTTTTATATAGCTCCATCATATTCCGTAACGCTATTTTCATATAGAGCTTCTGTTCTCTAAACTCAGGTAGGAAATCAAAAGCCTTCCCAGAAGTATGGAAGTTGTTATAGCTGCAAATGGGGGACCAACTACATATTAATGTGTATTTACTGTATTTAGAATGCAATGCCCATGTTTGTGTGATGGTCTGGTGTCCCAACACTTTTGTCCATATAGTGTGTAACCCTTTTTTTACCTTGCTCCGCTGTCAGGCTGGTAGTTACAAATTTCAGTGACGCTGGTGACAGGAAACCTGAGCCTCCGCAATTGCTGGGAGATCGGGACATCTTCTTTCTTTATGCAGTGCCTCCACTCAGTGATTTGTACTATGTTGAGTAGGGGAACCCACCCACTGAGAAATGGCCCCTTTCACACAAGAAAATAACACACACAACTAAAATGCAAATTATTTATAGACTATATTGAAATAAACAGGTATTATAATATAAAGACCCAGCTGCTGTGCCTATTCAGTTCAGTTCTAGCAGTGGGTGAACAGTCCTGAGAATATATATATATATTTAACACAGATAACTGCCAACACCCGCTCCCCCACCCCAAATGTAGGTGTTCTTCCCACCCAGATGTCCCAGTGTTGGTGCACTGTTGGGGCCCTTGATGCAGGTAGCGCTACCCGGGGAGAAAAGTATATATATGTTGATATATATTAGTTAAGTACCTCTCCTTAGTGTCTTCAGGCAGCTCTGGGATGCTGCCCCTTTAACCTCCTGGCTGAGAGTATAACTGTCTTCCCACACAGATGTCTGTCTGCAGCTCTGCTTTCACCTCACTGGTACAGGATGCAGGACTTGGACGCTCTGGGTACTTGCAGTCTCTCACTCTCACTCAGGAACATACAGCACCATGCTGTATTCTCTGCACACTTCTACTTCAACTTCAGTGTACTGCTTGGATATCAGCAGTACACACACTAAAGGCAACTGGTTTACTTCAGGCTTGCGTACAGGGAGGGCAGTCTGTCTCTCTTCCTTCTTCACTCCCCTGCTTAGCTCTGCTCTTCCAGAAGTTTCTTCCTAGACCCTCTCCTCTGATAGGCTGAGAAACATTCCCTAGCTTAGGAAAACTGACAAATGTCCCATAGAGATACTGATTGGCTCAGAGGAGACAAGTAACCTGGTGCTGGAAGGAAAGGTCAGTATCCATGACAACCCAGCTGTAATGTTATTAAACAAAATAACTGCACTGGGTTACAAGTGTATATACTGTACATTAGGTGCTGGTGACAAAGCAGCGTTGACACATAAATGAATGGTAATTTTTCTTGCCTCTCATACCGTTTAAATGTATAGAAGCTGTAAATCATCATCCATCATACCAGCTGTATGCACTCCTTTATACGCCTCATTATTTCAGATATCCAAATTGGTACACCATTGTTAGGGGGACATGGCTGGAGTGGAGGGACTGGGTGTGGGTAGATGGGGCAGGCAGGGCCACCAGCCTGAAGAGCCACCTCACTGCGCTCCGCTACGTTGCCTTGCGAGGAGGGTGTATGGGAGCCGCCATGGAAATCTGTGCTGCAACGGCTCCCTGGGACAGCCAGATGATCTCCCAAAGCAGCCCATGATAACTCTCAAAAGCGGCACAGTGGGGCAGCTCTTCGGATGCTATCAACACTCATAAAAGGGTGTAGACTTAAATGTAGTCATAGGCCCTGAACCCCATTATTAATCCAACCCTTTAGGAGAACATCATTACAACTTCTAAGGAAGAAGGGAGTTTTCTACTGATATTTACATTTTTATTTGATTAATATTTTAACACTATGCATTTTTATCTGGTTTCGATATTTTTGATAGTTTAACTGTTTGTTTGCAGCTAGTGTTTCCCATCCCCCCCCCAAAAAAAATTGATAGGTTGTCTAACCCAGATCTGCAGTAAACATCATTTATTTTAAGACAGATAAGACGCTGGCTGAAAGCACTAGAGAATTTTGAATTCAGGCCAAACATTCACAAAGCTGCGTGATGCCTGATTTGGCACAAAAACTACATGTGCCAAACAAAGGCAGTATTTATAGCACTGCTTAAAGTAATCTGTGTCTAGCTGCTTCTGCTAAAATTATATGGTTAGTCTTCTCCAAGGGCAATCAGAAGCTACAGTTTTAGTCACAGTATTGCACTTACACTGACCTCCTTGTCTTTTTTATTCACTCAGAATGTGATCGAAGTACATATCTGTCTCTTTATGTGTCGCTCTCTTTTTTTTGGTGTCTTGTCTGCCTTTAAAACTTCCCTTTTAACCCTTCTGAAAAAGAGCACTAAGGCATGTTATGGTGCTATTTAATCAATAAATAATAATTCCTTTTTCCCAGCAACATATTCTGGCCTAGGGCAATCGTAGTCCCTCTACCACAAAACCAGGGGCCAGATCAACCCCCCCCCTCCAGTGTGCGGCTGTTCAATGGGTCCATTACAGGAGACATCACTGGTCTCCTCCACCATCCCACTCACACCATGGAACAGCCGCCATCAATTGCAAAGACACAGATCGTCGGGATATGATGTTGTGCAGTAAGGTTGATGGCCATAGAGCGAGGAGCTGGGGTAAATGGTAAATACATCTATGCCTCGTCCTCATTATGCTTGGAATTGTCATCTTGCTGAACAACGATCTCCTTCAGGAGAACTTCAGGAACCAAGATAGTGACAACTCTGCCTCCCAACTGAAACACATAGCAGTGAGATGCAACACACGAGCTCTATTCACTCATCAAAAAGTGCAAGCAAGCTTTTAAAACACAATGTCTTTGCTCTAAAATAACATTTTACAGAGAATGCACTGAGTATGTGGCTATCCAGCACTTCTGCCACCAACATGTGCCTTGCGTAAATATGTTATTTAGAGAGATACTTTTGGCTACTTCTGCCCTAGAAATCCTTGACAACATGAATAAAAAAAGAATTAATATGCAGATAGCAACGCTGGGACTCGTTAGGGGAAAATGCAGCTTCAGGCTCCTCTCATCTTATTGGAAAAATATAATATACATGTAAGCCCTAGCGGGTCTGGCTCTGTACATCTCTTCTCCAGGATTAGTGGGGATGGTCAGTGATCGACATGGTGTACAGCATGGAATTCCTGTAGTGATTAGCCTTCTTGTGTACGGAATGGATTTAATTTGTAATTCCGAAGCTGGCAGAACTGACTGCACCGCCATTGAACCACATGTATGTGCAAACATTACAGCATGAGTCTATTCAATATTTGGAGCGTAATGAAGGTGGTGTTTCTTGTAATTAGTGAACAGGGTAAGCAAGTGCACAAGGCAGCTGGGATGATGAAGCATTTCATGAGCTTTCCCATCCCCCTTACGAGCCTTATGTCAGCTGCTATGGGTAGAAAAATAAGGAAATAAAGCCTGTTTGCCAAGAGGGGGGGGAAGGTTCATTAGAATGTCGATCATGGCGCCAGCTCTGAGCGGCCCTTGTTTGTTAGGGTGCTGTTTTGTTTTTTGCTGTGTGGATGCCGTGCCACACAGTCAGCTATTTGTGAAAGAGCCCAAACAATAAGCCAGTGAGAACAGTGCTATCTTTCAAGAGCGGCATTATATGTAGCGAAATAAGAGAATGTAGGAAAAGAACAGATCACCAAATGGAATCTGTCCTTTTCTGTGGACCTTGTGACACATACTGTGAATGCAATTTAGTCGCAGGGCACTAGATACAAACACATAATGAATTAACCTTTTGGGTGCTAAAGGGTTAAATCCTTCAGTATTGCTGAGCCTTCTAACATTCAGAAGGTTGACAACATGGTATCAATAGAATATAACATTCATAAAAGATTTTTCTCTTGTGGATGTAACAGAAGCCGAGATGCAGCTGGCTTTCTGTGACACTCTAGTCAGAGCCGTGCCAATGCGTCCCTGGGTGTACCAGGGCAATATTATTCCTTTACCACCAGTCACTCATGAGTAAATACCCCTTAAAGTCTCATTGTAATTAAGGACACTGAACACTATGGGGAATTCACAGATGGAGGCAGAGATTGATTAAGAGGCCGAGATTTTCGGCAAGGAGCCAGCTTATGGCACCTGCTCCGCCATGAGATAGAAAACATCGAGCCCTGAGAAGCGACATAATTGCTGTAGGCACTATTGGACGCGGGTTCTGAATCCCACCAACTGTGATGGATTCCTATCAGTGGCTGGAGCAGGATCCCATTTTTATGCATGTTATTTCTCTTTAAATGGATTAATTTACGATGAATTGTGCACCAAGAGCTGTAGGAGGATGGTGAGAACAGGGCTCTAGGTACTCGGAGGGGGGGGGGGATTACTACCATAGTATCCTTTGGCGTTGGGTGGCAGACAAGAGTGTTGCTCAATAATTATAATGGCATTATAAAATCTTACTGGCTAGTTTTCTTTTCCTCTAGGCCACACAAGCACCCATAGTAAGTGAATGAAAAAGCGTTTTGGTTCATCCAGGTAAACTTAAAAACCTGTTTGTTTTTATTTACAAGAGGGTATGCTTATTGCATCTTTTTAATACAAATAAGTTGTAACTACTTTAATGTGTGATTCTTAGTATCTTTCTACCGGGGTAAAATCAGAAAGACACTTTACGAAGTACTTTATTGTGGATCAAATAAAACATCCACATGGGTTTATATAGAAACATGGCCTATTCTGACTTGTTCCCACTCCAGACAGGACATTTGAGGAATCTAATAATTCAGGACCATGACACAGTAGAGGGATTCAGAGTGGAATTTCAGTATTGTCTAGGTCATGCCCTCAGCCGTTAGAAGGCTTGGAGAATGATACAGCCATTGTTTTTAGCACACTCCAGCACTTCATAAGATTAGAGAGGAGTAACAATTTAAGACGCACACAGTGTTTTAGTCATGTTTAGATACTGACGTTAGTACATACAATTCATCGAATTCCTTACAGACTGCATCACTCCACATGAGAAAATGTGCTTTATGCACCTTCTATAAATATATAAACCAGATAGGGGTGATTAGATATTCATCAAAGCTTTTGCAAATTGATTGTAGCAAATAACAATTTGTAGAATAATTTTAGGGTTGGCATTGAGTTACTGACCATAGTTAGAACCCAGGAAAATTATGTAAGGTGTTAATTTTATATATTAAATCAATCATTGATAGAATTATCTTTTTTTGAAGTTCTATAAATGGGAAGCAGTGACCGCCATCAAGGAGGAACAGACAGTTAAATATATGGAGCTTTTTGAAAAAATATCAGAATGATACCACTGATTATCATTACTTATTGATTTATTCCGCTGTGCTGTATAATAGGTAAAAATAGCGCATCAACAATTTGGAATTACAGAAGCAAAAGGTAAGGAAGGCCACTTTGATCTAGATTGTAGAGCTTACAATCTAGGAGCAGATGGATCTCTGATGATCCCTGTCTGACAGCAGGCGCCATCCTTTCTTTTAGCAGTAGCCCTAGAAGGCAGGGTAGAAGGAAGAAGAGTTCAGGAAGGCAAATAATTAGTTGTGTATAGATTATTATATGTGACGTCGAAACGTGATCTGAGGTTTTAGTAAATACATTTACATGAGCTGTAATCTATGTAGGCATGGGTGGTGCTACCAAATAAGCATATAGTTAATTGACTTTCCATTTATGTTGGTTTTATACCATTTACAGATTTTGAATTACAGAATATCGCACACAGAAAAGTAATGAAACTGACAAGATGATGTTTTAGGGGACAAGTTTATTAGTAATGCTGCAGAACAGAAAGAAAAGAATGGGGGGTTCTGTTTGTACAACATCCAACGTAAAAAGAAGCTATCAGAATACAATCTGCAATTTTCCATACAATAAAGACATGGTCACTTTTTATATATTTTGTAAAATATTTTGTTGTTTTTTTTTTAGTTTTTATCTATTACATACAGGAGTATAACTTGTTGTAGTCCACATGCAGAAACAAGCAACAGCGGATTTTAAACGTTTCTATATTTATATGTCACCTATATGTTATGTTTAATGCAAGTAATGGTTTTACAGATAACCTGTACTTGTGAAACGCGTTGGGAAATAAAGCCCGCTAAGGTTACAGGTTCTGACCTATGTTTCTAATTGTCACTGTTTCCTGTTCTTTATACTGTTTGGCATAGGAAGGAACTTGATAAATAGGGGCGGTTTTAGTGCAAAGGCAGCAAAATAACTTTCCAGTCTTTGCTTAACTAAAACTCCCATCATCCTAGTGGCAAGTGTAGTCCGGCAAGAGCTGGAGTGCTACCTTTTGTCTATTTGTGTGTTTAGAGCTAAAGACACTAGTGGAACGAATCTGAAGGAAGCAATGAGCCATCGTATTTGGTAAATTGTCATAGTTTGATAATCTCTCAGTAGTCAAAAAGATTCTTTACTAAACTCAATGTCCATAATCCATCCACACGAAGGATCAATGTTCTATATAATAAGGCTTACATTCTTTTTAAAACGTCATTGCTTTGATAAAGTTTTCCATTCAGTATTGTCATTAACAAGGCAGCTCATTGGGTTTCCCTAGTCTTCGTCTTACTATTCAAGTTTAAGAGTACTAGAAACATTCATAGCTGATTTTTAGTTTAGTGCATTTGCTTTTGTGCCTAGACCCTCTTCCGGGTGTGCAGGAAACGAGTGGGCACTAAGATTTACCATCGATGGCGCATGCTAGGCATCCAGGCACCTGGGCAACCAGCTTCAAACCACAAGCACTGCAGCAGGGGTTTGTAGGTTTTACATTAAAACTAGACACAATGAGGTCCATTGGGACACAACAAGCATGTGCTCGGGAAAAGTGCACATTATTCTTCCTTTTAAAATTCTTTACATTAAAAGAAACACACAATTCATCCCAGAACAACAACACATTCCAGTACCGATTAAGGGTGCCATTGCCTTTAACGATTTTGCTCAAACATGTGAAGCTCCGCACTGTGCACTTGTAGGAGGAAAGTGGGAGAGGACTGGAAAAAAAAATATTCTCAACACATATTAGACATTTACAATCAGACACATTCCATTATTAAGCAAAACAATCTAAAAACACACAGGAGGTTTCTTTTTTGGTTGGGGGGCAGTTTATTTATATTGGGGCTATGAGATCATAGCTATCAAGTATTTTAGTTTTGGATGTTTTAACTAATTTTGGTCCGTTCACATGTAGTGTGCCGATAATTTTCCTTGTATAGATTGTCAGCTCCACTGACAAACGAAAAGACCCATCCTCGTAGGGTATGAGTTAATTACACTTTAGTATTAGCGGAACAGTCACTGTGTCAAAATATACAATCAATAATGTGCATCATAGAAAACTTGGTTTACTGAAACGGCTCCTTCAGCTGGGATTTTTTTCTATGCTGGACATGTGGAATAACCCAACTGTTGGACCACAACACCCATCATCCACATACTGTGAAGAATAAGAGTTGTGTCCGTGTAACAGAACGGCAAATACTGATATCCTTTACAGAGGTTTATGCTAAGATCTGATTTTGTTCGTGCAAACATTGCAAGGGTGCGACACTGATTTCCAGACTTTATACAATAGTGCAAGAACCAGTAAATATTTGTCCAACATTTTTTGATTTCATTTTGATATTTTTTTTTGTTCTAGTAAAAGGTCACAGATCTTCACAATAATTGGAAGTTATCTCACCCTTAAAGGCAATTTATTTACAAAATCTTTTACATTATTTTGCTGGTCCTGGTGATCACTGGATTCAACCAACCTGTACTCCTAGGGGCCAATATGACATTTAGTATCTGGTACTACCGTTTAATACTTAGAGTTACAAAATAAAGACAAACACTGCTTAACTTTATACACAAATTAAAACAGCAAAAAGATAGCTTAGCCTTGTAACGATAAAAAATACATATATATAAATTAGACGGTAAAATATGCCATTCATATATAAATGTTCAGTAATCAGTGTGATTTAATTTTTTTTTTTTGTAAGGCAATTTACTCCTACAGCAGCTAGAAAAAAAATCTGATACAAATTAAAATATACAAAAATGGTTAAATTTGTGTGTAGCAGCTTCAGTGGTCTGGTAAACAAAAAGATTTTTTTTTTCTTATAAAAATGGAGCTGAGTAGCTATAACTGTTAGCAAATGTAATGTACATAATTAGGTATTATATCGTTCAGAAAGCAACCAATAGTCAAAGAACTATGAGAAAAAAGCCTCTGTAAAACACAAATCAGTACATAAGAATTCTAATCTCTGTTTTCCTACACTAGCAGCTGCCCCTGGACACTTTTCATAAGTCCGTTGGTCCTTTCCTTCATGAAAGCCACTTGCTAGTAAGGGAACATATTTAAAACTCTCGTCAGAACCGGATGAGATGCTTAACCTGCATTGCCGTATAAATCACAGGGTAGATTAGTATTTTGGTTTACCACTTCTAATATTGTCTAATATCTGTTCATAGCCCTTTCCATATTTCCTTTAAAGATGCTGTTCCAGCTGCTCTGTAGAACATAACACATGTATAACAAATGAAAATACAAGCAACAGAAACCTTGAGAAGGTGGGGTTAACAATATCAGCCGAAAGGCCGGATATTAATAGTAGTCCACAGCAAACATGCTAAATACACAATATGCACTACGGGCCTGCGTACATTCATCAAAAGGAACCATAAAGAAGGGGCACAAAATCACGATGTATCAGCTCTAGTGCCTACCTTGCAAGCTGCACCCTGAGTGCCCCCAATTAGTTTTCGCTGGAAGTTAATTGTTCAATAATGTTAAATGCACCCACTCATGACTTATTCAATTTAATAAGTAGGCATGTGATACAAGACGGCCACACAAATAAGCGTAAAGGCTTAATTGCCATAGCAGCAGAAAGTAACTTTATTTTTGCTTTTTTTTATATTTAAAAATAAGTTAAACACAATTACAGATCTGCTCAGCATCTCTTTATTAAACAAGCTAGAGACCCATTTAAAGTTTTAATGCAGGTGGAACAGCACATTTAAAAGAAACTACCATCATGATTCCACAATGATTCTTGCCTGACACAATTTCAATATTCCATTAATTTTTCTGCTTAATGATGGAGCCATTTTTACTTATAAGATCACCTCCAGCATCAAAAACGTGGTACTAGCATTTAAGCAGCCTCTACTAGAGAAGATTTCTAAAGCTTAGCCTAGGTTTAAGAACTCACTGTGTAAACCTTGCTACTCTGCTTCATTGCTCTGACCGAGCACCTTCTGCAGGATCTGAAACACGTAGCAGCAAAGCTGCCAACACAATCCAACACATATGACACATTCATATTGAGATCCTGCAACAGTATTTGAATTAACTCCACATCAAAGCTCCACAGAAGTAGAATTTCCCCAGTGGGCACATCCCTTCTCTGTTCCTCCATCTCAAAAGCTAGAAGACCTTGGTTTGTTCTACAAGGTAAGTGTGTGCGTGCCATACTTAATATTCTGTACTTAAATTAGCAGGTTAAAAAGCTAAGCTACATATTTACAGCTTCCACAACCTATTTGGCTACCTATTCTAAACAACATTCAGTATGTATCTGACTATTGACCCTGTCCAGTTTTTACCATGACCTCTTGAATACACCCACCACAGTCTGCATAAGCGTACGAAAATTGCTTTATGTCCCTCTAAGAGTCTAAACAGATATTTATCCTGCACTTCACTGCAGTCAAACTTCATTAATTTCACATCCATATGCAAAACTGAGTTCTCAATTGTCAAGAGTAATTCTACATGTAATAATATTTTGTGCAGAATTGTCTTTGAAACGCAGCGGTTAAATGTCTGGACAACGGAATCATGAGACCTTTAACATTGTAAAATTATGGTACAAATGTCCAACCAGCCAATGTTGCTGGAAGACAAATAATTCCAGATGCTATGGTAATGAACGATGACTTGAAGAGATCTGAGTTTTGACTAGACATGTATCTAAACACTACATGCTGATGGACACACTGCTGATGTGGACGTTTAGAACTCAATCTTGCATGCTGGGAAGGATTCATCTTGCATCACTACGGTACTACTACTAGCAAGGACCATTATATTTAATTCTTGTTGTTTCTCATGGGTTTGTTGGTACCATTCACGGGTCACCTCAGTGTCATGAGTTGGGATCAATGTGACCTAGAAAAGACATATATTAAAAAAAATGTGATATCAAAGGTATAACTATATTTTGAAAACAAGTTAAATATATTACTATAAAGTTGCACTTACCTGGTGATTCTCCCCCCACTGTGACTTCCCTTCCAAAAGTGCATCCAGCACAGCCCGGTTTGGCTCTCCGTTGGCCGCATCATTGCCACTTACAACATAGTATGCTGCACGAACTCTTTTAAAGAACTCCATATCTGCATTTTTTTCATTACAGTGATTGGGAATATATGCTAAATCCACATATACAGGGAGTCCCGGAGGTATTGTAGAACTTGATTTTGAGCTGGCTGAAACTGAAGAAAATATAGTTTCATGATTAGCGCACAGAATAGAAAACTTGTTTTGTTTTTGTTTATTTTGAAAAATAATTATAATTTTAATGATAGTTTTCTGAAAACTGTATTTTAGGATGCATGCTATACAACAACCACTAGCTGGAAACACTTTATGTATTGTTCCTGCCATGGCATTACACACGTCAAAGCTGACTTGATGCACATTTTCTATCACTGGACATTTTAACTTGGTGATTTCTAAAGTCTGCTTCTTAACATTTAGGAAGCTGCATAGTTGGAAAAAAGGAACAAAATAAATATATATAATCAATACCTATTAAATAGCTCAGTAATGTTGATACATTTGTACTAGAGGTGCTACACTCTGCTCTTTACAAACTAGAGACACAGCAAGCCAAAAACATATTTTAAAATCTTAATATTGTGTCATTATCTACTATGGAATAAAGTTTATTACTTTTAAGACTAATATGTCACCTTTACCTGAAGTTGATTTGATGCCACTGCCCAACTTGTTAGTATTACCGAAGCTGGTTCTTGAAACCTCATCTTTGTCATCTCCCCTAGATGGATGTGTCTGTAATGGACTTCTTGGCTTCTGCTGCTTCTCTGTTGCTTCTTTTTCTTTCCTCAACGTTTGACTTTTTGGTAGTTTTTCGGTGTCCCTGGATGTTTGTTTTGACAGTGTTGGGGAACGTTTTCCTTTAGATTCTAGCTTCCTAGCAGGTGATAATGATTTAGGTTTTGTTAAAGGTTTCCTGACTCCTTTGGTTTTCTCTTTAATGTCCTTTTTGATGACTTTGTCTCCCTTACTTAAGTTTAACTCATTGGCTAACACTTCAGGATCTACCATGCAGACATCAGGATGAGGCGGATGAGGGTAAGGATCCATCATAGGAGTTGGGTTTGGGTCATGGCTTTGCCTTGTGCTGCTATGATGTAAGTTTCCCATTGCTTTGTCCACAGGGAGAAAGTCGGCATCTTCATCTGAGTCCATTGCTGCATCAGCTGTTATGGAGGGGCATTCTTCAGTTTCTGGTGGAACATCAGAATCTGAATTCGATGTTCCAGATTCGCTGACAGAAGTTGGAGGGGTTTCATCAACAGTAGCACTTTGAACCTGAGATGTAGTTATGCGATGTGTTCTTCCTTTAACTGAAGGATGGCCTTCATCTTGCGAGGCATCACTGTCATCTGAAAAGTCAAGAGGACTGGGGTTGATGAAAGATGGAGAAAGATCCCCCTTTCTGTGTGTGTATTCAGATGAAGATACATTGTGCTCATACCGACTTGATGTTCCCAAGCATGGCTCAATCTCATGAGAGGCATCACCATGATCATCACTTCCTCCGTGTCTTTGTGAATCTGGAAAATAAGGCTGGAATGTGTGTTCTGGGGATGTTAGAGAAGAAGGTCGGTTTGGCTTTTCAGTTTCTTCTTCGGAGTATGCAGAGGATTCTGAATCTGGAGATGCCTTTTCATCTCTTAAGTCACCGGCAGAGAAGAATTCCTTTTCAAAGTACTGAGTCTCTTTAAATAGTTCTGGGCTAGTGTTAACTTCTGTAGGACCATTTTCTGTGGATTCATCATCTTGTTGATGAAGTGGAAAAGAGGTTAGAACATTAGAAAACGACTGCATTGCCACTGTACCATCTGCCATGTTTAGTTCCTCATGGGTACTACTGGATTTTTCATAATTTGATGTGCAAGTTGTGGTTTTACAATCTACTCTACACGGTAATGTACAATCATCCATATCATATGACCCAGTGGAACCTTGATCTTCAGCAGTGTCTTTTTCAGCTGGTAAAGAAGGCATTGTGGACTGAGCAGGAACAAGAGGAGACACATCCCACAAATTCCTGGCACTCTGCTCTGTATCCGTTGTGTGACTTGTAATCATATGAGAGTAAAAGCTGTCTGTAGTGTCTTTTTTTACAGGGGTGCTAGCCTCAGAAGAAGATTCTGAGAAACTATGAGAATCATCCTTAAGGTATTCTTTCTTTGAATATTGCTGACCTGGAATTTTAGAAAACAAAGGGTCTTCCTCTGATGGACTTATTGGTGAGAATCTGGTCAGGGAAGTATCCAAGTCACATACCCTTTCAGAAACTTCTAGGTATTCATCCTGCTGGTCTTTTTTTGAATGGGACATACCCATAAAGTCTGACTGTAATGTTTTGACATCTGTAATTGACATTGGTTCAAAATGTTCTTGGTATGGTGAAGCTTCCTTTTCTGTAACACTAGATGAATATTCAAAATCTGGAGTGGATTCCTTAACATCCAGTTCATCAGATATTTTTTGTTTGTCTGTATCGCTGTGAAGGCAACTTTCTAGGAAGGTATCTGTGTTGTGAGAGTCTGTAACAGCTTGTGATTCTTGGTAATTTGTTTGGAGCCATGATTTGTCTGCTTCCTTTGTAGAACCTGTTTTGGATGTGAGAGGGTAGTATGAATATTCTGAACCACTCTCTTCTCTTTTTTGCTCATCTTCTAGGAAGCTATACCCTGCACTAAATGTGGCATGTTCTACAAATCGAGCTACATTCTCTTTAGGGTGCTGAACATCAAAATCATCAGGATGTAGATTTTTTTGTTCAGAAAATAAACTATATGTTGAAAAGTCGTTTCTCTCCTTTTGTAAAAAGCTGTCACAAGGTTGCTCTTCATATGTCTTTCCTATATCTGGACCTGGGCTCTTTATTTCCTTTTCAGATTGTTCTTTGGCACCCTTTTCTAACTCTGAGTCACTTGCACTTTCTTCTACTACCTCTGTTTTCTCATAATATGACTCTTTCATTTGAAGTGGCTTTGATTCCATTAGGTTAAGTTCCTGACTGGTGAAAGTGATGTCATCATTACGTGATGGGTTCATATAGGGCACTAGAGTATCTTGTTTATTATGATCTATCTTTTCTTGCACTTCTGTCCTGTCTGACAGTGAAGTAAAATGATCATCTACATCTTCTGATTTTTCACATTTATGGGTTGCTTCTATCTGCAACTCCTCCTTTTCTGTTACACTTGAAATATCTAGGTTGTCATCCCTTTCTACAGCAGGAGATTTTTTTTCCTCCATTTCTGTATATTCAAATCTGGTATAATCGCCTTTGTCTTTGGGAGATATAGGGGAAGATAGTTCTTTTTCGGCTGAGGTATATAAATGTGATTCTTCCTCCTTAGAAGATATCTGCTGTTGAAGTTCCTTTTTGGATAACTTTTCTGTTTCTAATGATAAAACATCAGTCTTCTCTTTATCCAAATAACTAGCACTGGATGGTTCCACCTCCTCCAAAATGCCACTGTCATGCAGCACTCCAGAGACCACTATCTTTTCGTAAATATCAGCATATTGGAAAGATTTATCACCAGGATAAGGTGTTGGTTCTCTTTCTTCAACCCTAGCCTTTCTTGTGGACTCGTAACTTTCCTTCTCATCAGAATATAGTTCAAATGGGCTGTATGATGTAGTTAAACTTGTATTTGCTTGGTAATCTAGTGAACTAGGGGAGGATTTTTTGTCACAATTTGAAGGCAGCTCTTCTGCTATACTCTCATAATGAACTTCAAGATTGAAGTCAATATTCTCTTTGTGCACTGAATTATCGCCTTCGAAAGTTGTTTCAACATACTCTTGCTCTGTGTGATCTGTGACATAAGGATAGGACTGTGTTTCCTGTTTCATATCATCTTTTTTTGCATATTCTGCTCCTACATCTTCAGTGATGGAGTCAGAGCTTAATATTTGTTCCTTGGGTACGAAAGGTTTTTCAGAAGGTAACAAATGTTCACATTTGTCCAAAGTACTGATCACAAGGTCCCCTGACTGAATGTTGAATTTGCTGTCAATGGCATCAACTTCACACGAGTGCTCTGGTGTGTCATGGGAAGATTTTGAATAAGAGTACTCACT
The DNA here is from genome assembly GCF_027358695.1 of Spea bombifrons. Classification (NCBI taxonomy): domain Eukaryota; kingdom Metazoa; phylum Chordata; class Amphibia; order Anura; family Pelobatidae; genus Spea; species Spea bombifrons. Next base: position 85,212,962 of record NC_071090.1, on the reverse strand, counting down.
TTCTTTATCGTTACCATAATCTCCTGCAAACATTGTTTCTCCGAAACCTTTCACATCAATGGGTGTTACTGAAATTTTGCTTTCTATGAGGCCGTCTTTGTTAAGAGAGCCAAAGTTATCTATATCTGGCTTTTCTAAAGAAATATCAGAGGGTGAAGAGGATGTTGTTACGTATGAGTGTTTTTCAAGTACATCAATTTCTGGTGAAGGATACTCTGCATTTAACTGTGGTGATGTCTTAAATTCAGAGGCCTCAGTTTCATCAGATGTGTTTAATGACTTTTGCATATATTCTGCCTCTTTATCTTCTTGGAAATGTGCATATTCTGTACTCAGTATATTTGCATCTGCCGGATCAGGGGTTGATTGTTCTGAGACATCAGGCTTCAAAATAGAGTGTGTATCCCAGTCATGACTATCATCGAGAAAAGTGCTTTCTCCCTCCTCTGTGTAATGCAGTTTGCTTTCCTTTAAAGCAGGTTTTCTTTCATTTTCCTGTAAACCCTCTGTGAACCAGACTTTCTTTTCAGAAGTTATCATCTGTATCATAGAAAGATTTTCATCGTCAACAGATTGTTCTTCAATAACTTCATGTTCTTTAAAAGCTTCTTCCATTGATGTTTCTGTTTCCTTCCCATGCCCCAAAACGTTTTCCATAATATTTTCTGATTGCATGTAATATAAAGAGTCATCTGCAAGTGGATATGTCTCCTGGATATGACTTGCTTTTAGGAAGGATATGGAGGGATCATCCACAGACTGCATTGCTAGTGAATCAGTTTCCTTCAAGTCTTCTGCACAATAAACCAACCCTGAGTTGTCTGGGCTTGAGGCAGAATGACCTAACCTTTTTTCTTCCAAGATAGTTTCTTTATAATTATATGAATCTGCATCGTCTTCTGGTGTTTTTTGCAAAAATACTGTTGCTGATATCTCTTCACCATAACTATATTCTGCTGGAACTAGAGGCTGAACTTGATTTTGAGCATGCTTATCAAAAGGCTCCAGATGGCTCTGATCTTCTGCAAGGCTTTCTGCAGTTGACAACAAAGATTCTTCGAAGCCTGGTGATGTTTCCCCAGTTGTACATTTTATATCTTTCATCAAATCAGGATCAGTCAATTGAAGAGATTTGTCATTGTCTAAAAAGTTTTCTTTTGTTGGACTTCCTTGATATACTTCATGTACAACTGGGCTTTGTTCTATCAAAGACATTTGTAAAGATGTGTCATCTTCTTTTCCCTGTTCCGTGAAAGAAAGTGACTTTGCATCACCAAGGAAAATGTCTTGGCTTGAACTTTCTGTTGAGGCATCATCTTTTGTCGTACTCTCTCTTGAATAATCACCATATTTAGTATCCTTTTCTTTAGGGGAAACTGACCGAAACAGATCCATCTGAGTTTCCTCATATTCCATCTTATCTACTGATGTATAATCTTCATGAGAAACATCGCTTGTGGAAATTATTTTTTCAAATTGCATATATGATGCAGAATGTGATGGTAATGTTTCTTCTTTAGTTACAATTATTTCTTTGGAGGATTGTGATTCTACTTCATCCAAATGATCATCTGTAAATTCTTGCCCTTTCATTGATAAGATATTTTCTGTCTCAGTAATATCTTCCTCAATTCTAGAAGGTACTTTGTTTTCCCAGCATGTGTCATATTGAGGCTGTTGTTCACTTTTGTTTTCTTTGTCATGTTTTAGTATGTCCGCTGCTTCAAAAAGCTCTGCTTGGGTAGTTTCAAATCTGTCCTCCACAGGTGACTGGTGGAAAGGTGTGTGACCTGTGCTAGTAGGTCCTGACTGTGTAGGAGAAGCCATTTTGATGGTACTGTCATCAGGACTTAAGCATCTTTCCTCGCCATCACCAAAGCTTGAATCAGCCTGCGACACCTTTCCGTATTCACTTGAAGGAAAGTCAGTAGCCATTTTCATTTCTGTGTTAAATGTGTATGACAAACCCTGGTCTGTTTGTTCAGAAAAGATAAGCGAACCATAATTTACTTTACAAGATACTTCAAAATTTGGACTTTCATCTACCTCTTCGTCAGGAACTTTCCCAGGCGTAAGCACTGACTGGAAATCATCTGCAGGTGGAGATTTAAAACACTTGTCTTCTTCCAAGGAAGAAGTTGGTGAAATTGTGCCCGCTGATGGCAAGTATTCCACACCTTGGGTTGCCTCTGTGTGGGAAGAAGGAATGCTGTTTGCTGTGTCTAGCACTAAAGAGCTCTTTCCTGTCTCTTCAGTTTTTGGTGCTGTGATAGAAGCAATAGATTGATCTTCAGCCACAGATGTAGCAAAAGAAGAAAGCTTATCACATTCAGTTATAGATGTTGCTGAAGAGATGTGCTCCTCTTCAGCCAGAGGAGCTGCAACAATGTTTGTAGGATAAGTTACAATTTCAGGTGTTTGCATTTCATAACCTTTGGCAGAAACCTCAGATGAAATGGCTTTAATTCCATGTATAGCATCAAAGGATCCAGGGTGGTCAGGGACAGAAATGTCATAACTAGCTACATCATACTGCAAATGGGGTATCCTTTCCTCTTGCTCATCATGGATTTCCTCATCAGAGATAGTTTGCTCGGTTTCTGAGTAACCAGGCATTGTTTCATCTTGTATATAAGATATGTGCTCAGCTGTAGTCCCAGATGACATGGGAACCCCTGCTAGGTAGGTGGCATCCTTGAATGCTTCTTTTCCATACTTCTCCACTTCTGTCTCTTTCTGTAGCACCGACATTGTAAAATCGCAAGAAATGTTCTCTTCTTGTTCGTTCTCAGCGCTTGAGTATTCATCAACCTTGTGCTCAGCCTCCAGCTCTTCAGCATATTCTTCCATTTCTTCTACATCTGCTTTCTCCACTACCTCGACATTTTTTTCACTGTCTTTCTCATCTTCTGTTGCTGTTTTACCAAGATAATCCTGATGTTCTTCAAGTATTTCTTCTTTCTGATTCCTGTCTAATATTCCCTTTTCAACTAATTCATTTTCTTTATCTTCATCAGTTTCCAAATCTTGTATGTCCAAAGTTGGCATTGACTCCAGTCTGTTTCTTTCAGGTACCTGTCCCTCTACTCCAGGAGTGCTAGCATTTTCTTCTTCCGTAATGATTTCTTCATCAAATTCTGCCATTTCAGGTGGTTCATCCATAGCTGCTCCTTCATCAACCATTTCTAAAGCATCATCCGTATGATGCATTGGCTTCTCGTCATGTTGTGAATCTCCTTCAACATCTGTGGTGGTAATACCTTCATCTGGGGATTCAAGAGGAGTCTTATCTGATGTTATGTCACCTAAAATTATCTCTTCTTTGAAATGACTTTGTGTAACCAAAATCGCAGAGGGCCTAAGCTCAGAAGTTTCAAGTTCTGAGATATTTGTATCGCCTAGTCCTTTTGTTATTTGTTCCAATTTGTCTTCATACTTAAGCTCCTCAAAATCTTTTGTAAGATCTTCAGGTGAAGACATAACTGATCTTTGCTCTATAATATCACTCATCTGTGGCTCCTTTTCCACATGTGTGTGTTGGACTTGACTAACCTTTTGCTCTGCATTATTTTCCTTTTCAGACTTACTTTTTATTTTATCGGTTTTGATCTTGCTAGGAATTTTAGCTTTGTGCAGTGTTTTTCTCACTTCTGGTGTAAAGGGTCTTAAATCAGGTTTTGGCAGTTTTTTAACTTCTGGCTTTATCTCTTTCTTTTTATCTTCCTTCTTTGTATCTTTCTTTTCCTCTTTCTTTAAATTGTCTTTCTTTATATCTATCTTTTCTTTCTTTATCTCCTTCTTCTCTTTGTCCTTCTTCTCTTCCAGTTTGGAGATTTTGTCCTTTGGATACTTTTTTCCTATTTTCTGATTCAACATTTTCCTCTTTTCTGCTTTTGCAGAATCACTTGTTTCAGTTTTTACTTTTTCAACCTTTAAAGGTCTGTCAATATGTTTATCCACAGCTTCCTTAATTTTTTTCTCAACCTTTGATTCCTTCACAAGGTCAGCTTTGACCTCCTTAGCCAGCTCCTCTGCAATATCATCTTTCTTACTCAGCTTTCCTGTGCTTGGTCGTGAAGAGGACTTTAGACTTTCCTTGCTGTCTGCCCTCTGTTTGATCTTTGTGTGCTTACCAGTGGTTGGACCTACACCACTGGACATATCCTTTTGAGTAGCTACTGGGTACCTCAGGAAATCGAGATGCTTCAACTTCTCTAGACCCTCTAGAATTTTATTTTGTGGTGCATTTCCAGGGAATAATACACGTACTATTTTTTCAGTTGGGCTTGCTGGCAGCCAAACAACAAGAGCTGTGATGGAGGTCAGATAGGGTACAGATATCTCGCCTTCTTTGCCATTTGCTAGTATAATTCCAGTTTTAGCTTTGCTATTTCCTGCCCATTTCTGCATTAAAAACTGCATCTCTTTGCTGTCTTTTACAGGGTTTAAAATGTACATATCCAGTCTACCAACTCCCATTTTGTGAAATAATGTTAAGGGCTCAATTGTGTTACTTACTACCCTGTACAAAGGTTCTGGTTTAATTCCAAGTTTGTTTAAGTACTGTAGTGTCAAGCAAGCCTCTTCAATGCTTTTTTTAACTTTCATACTAGATTCTGGCATTTTCAGTTTGTCGGGAACATTGAAAAACACAACCCCAAGCTCTGGGGAGATTAGGTTTCTCATCCAGTCACTATAGGCAGTGGAACCCTGAGATTGTTCCTCATCTTGCTCAGCTATCTTTCTCTGAAGAAGTCCATTAATTCCAGGCAGATTATCTGCCCCTATATGTGTCAGCAGTATGGAGTCAATTCGGTCTAAGTGCCGGACAAGCTTCCAAAAGCATGATTTTCTTTCAGAGCCGCCATCCACCAGGATATTAAATCCATTAACAGCAAAGAGGGCTGAATCACCTCTGCCACCAGGAAATATGTAACAGCATGGTTTGGACAGCTTCAAGAATCCACCTGAGTTTGGTGGTTCTAACAGGTCAAAAGGAGAAGGGACATCAACAGTTTCAGAGACATAATCTGCAAATTCCGAAACCCCATCCATTTCAGGCAAAACAGGATCAGGATTTAGCTTGAGATCAATGATATCCTGAAAAGTGGAATGCCCAAGGTTACACCACTCTCCTTCTTCCACACAAGACACTGTGAGAGAAGCTTTGATCTCGGGATCAGTGTTACTAAATAGCTGGCACACCTGCGAATACACAAATATAAGAGAAATTATGGAAATTTAATAGAGACTAGAATATTTGCAGCATTTAGTATTTTGCAAAGTACACTATTTATTACTGATGAAGTATGGGCTTAGACCAGGCTTTGACACGAGGATGGAGGACGTTGAGTTGGAGGTGAGCTGGCTAATCCTCACCTTATAAAAGGATGCTTAATATACAGAAAACATTTCTAAATATGCAGTTCTAAATGGAGTGGTCAATGAGGATACGGTCCTTGAGGACCAGAGGTATGATGTTATGATTAGTTATTTTGCAATATAGAGCAGTAAGTCTCATCAGTATTATTTGCCAAGGGCTGTAGAAATAAGAGTTACTTGTCATGAAGCTGACCTGTCCCAAAACTAAATGGAAAAAATACTCATCATAAAAAAAACATCATCAAAAAAACTATTGTACCACATTGTGTTAGTTTGTCAGTTCTAGTTTTGTCAGTCTGTTGAATATATAGACTGTAAGAAGCGCTGCGTAAATTGTTGGCGCTATATAAATAAAAGTAATAATAATAATAATGCACGTTGTTTGATGGGGTGCTAGAATTGCCAATTTTCTGTTTTAAACTTCTAGATCTGAAAATGATTTACAATACTATCTTATGAAGCATAATCATTACTCATGTATTGTTGGTAAGCTTTATGGTTTAAGAATGTATTCCATTATATAACCATACCCTGTTTAAATAATACTAACCTCTGGGTCACTGAACACTTCCTTGAATCTGTGAGATGTAAAGGTCCCAGTTTGTAGGATCAAATCTCCTTCCTGGTCCAAGTACTGTCCACTCAGAATAAGTAGCTTGTGAGCAGATGAATCTGTTATCAAGGAGCGCACCTAGAAAGATAATTCACAATGTTTTATTTACTCAGCATTGACATACAAATAATGATAACTAGTAATAAACATATTCTATAAGTCTACTTTCAGAGCAAAGCCACATATTTTCAGTTTGTTTAAAGGAACACACAGATTCATTACCAAGGACATTTCTATAACTTCTAGAAAAGTTATTTTGCCAAGTGACATATGTCATACTATATTTTGCAGGCCATGCGTTGCTGGAACACCCATTGAGAATACTAGGTATGCTTGGGGCTCCCAGTACTTTACTGGATAATTTGCCCCCTCAGGTCACATCCTCAGGTCACATAGCAGCAGCCATTCAGGCTACTGTTGCTAGGAGACAGTGGTCTCACGTAATATGACCCCCCACGTTGCCTGAGGTGGGGGGCAAAAGCCACGTACCTAGGGACTCAGACAGTCTTAATCTAGCACTGATGAATGAAGGACAAAAAAAAGCATTTTATACATTAATATAACAAGTAGTGTTTGTCCCTTTTAAAGTTAAACATTTGTCCGGCTCTGGATATATCTATGTATATTTCTATAACAAAAAGTTCCATCTATTGCCCCAGGTGGATTCTAAAAAATGTCACTATTCTATAAACCAATGGTGAAAGTATGAAAAGAATAATTCATGTGGCTCATGTGCATTACTAATAACTTCACAGGTCAGGTTACTCGGAACCTTCCCTCTTCAGTGAGGGGCCTAGTCACACAAGGGGCGGGGCTCAGCATCTCTAAGGGTGGGGCTAGCCCTAGATAACTTTGTATAGGTGTACAAGAGGAATAGGGCGTGGAGTGGGCGTGCCGACACCCGGCTCTCCTTACCCAGAGACAGAGCATAGTGACTCAGAGAGCTGGAGAAGAAGAAAGAGATTGAGGGTTCCCAGGTATGCTTATTAGTGAAGTGACGTGTTATTATATTTAAGTTGCATTGTGATGTTGTGTTTATTTTCCATACTTTGTTGTTATCTGTAGAAGGTGATGGTGATACCAAGTTTTAAAAGTGGTCTCAACACCATAGCAATCATTAAATGGTGTTAAGACTACTTTTTGCACTTTAAACCCCAGTCACCATTATAGATAACCCTGTTATTCTCTGCACAAAACTAGATTTGTAGTTTTGACAACCATTTAAAACTATAGCATTTGATCTTAAGCGCTGCCCACTTCCAGTGAAAGTCCACCCATGCCCAGCTAGCCCTGACTGCTACCCCTCGCTTTGCCCCTTCAATTTGGGGTATAGGGGAAATTTTCAGAGCAGCATTCATTGACGGTCCCCACGTCTTTCTCCTTTCTCATGCCTCCCACACATGCTATTTGATTATGGTAGATTTAATAGAACGTACCTCATTAACAATGTTGTCTGCACTGGGATTCACCAGAATTACTGTCTCAAGAACATCACTCCGATGCTGTAGAGTTCTTTGGCCTGGGAAGAAAAAATGCATTTGTAAAAACAAACACAAAAAAATTACCCCAGTGGCAAGCGTGTAGGTTGACTTGTACAATTCGAAATTAACCTTATGTCATCATAATGAAAATGTGTTTAATTCATGGTTTTATTTGCCACTTACTATTTTGTTCAAAAATTAAAAGCTTTGAATATTGTTGACTGGAAGAAAATAAGCATTCAAAGAAAACGAACAAAAGGCAATTTTAGTCATTTTACTTTTGAATCAGATTGCAATTGGCTTCCAGCACAGCATTCTAAATCATTAAATCTAACCCTAAGACATTATATCCACAGCTGTAAATGCTTCTTCCGCTTACAAGAATTAACATCTGTAACATGACTATATTTGCAAAACCATACGTCACTTGCATTGCTATTTACGAGGGTCAATCCCCCCTTTGCCCCTCTTTCCAACTCTGATGTCTCCTCCTCTAGAAGCTCAGAATGTTTGATGGTTAATAGTGCTTCACATCGCTCTACCTCCGTAAACATCATAATAATGAGTATAAAAAGAGCAGGGAATGTGTTTAGTTGTTTCATTTTCAACTGGAGGCACTTGTGCATTCAAGCAGGGATATCAACCAAAACATACTGGTGGCAAAAGCACCAATTGGCAGTCTTAAATATAACAGCAGTGTAGAATGGGAAGGAGTGTGACCCTTCCCAAGGTGTGACGCTGAGGTTGGGGCAAAAACCCTGAGAGTCTCCAGGTATGTATATAGCACCAAAATCCAAAGTGGACCTTGTATTCTCCACTTTCCATGAAAGCGCCACCGAATCTTTGTAATATAGGATCGTTTCTGATCATAAATGCCTTAACAAAATAACCCTGAGTTAATATTTACAAGTTTAGAAAACTACCAACCAAGATAGGGAACATCTACATATAAAACAAACCTGAAACTGTTCCTTTCTCAAACATTAAAGATCACCCCTAGCAAAAATCCCCTTCCCCGAAATTCAAACCGTGTGTGTGTGTGTGTGTGTGTGGTGGGGGTGCCTAGCCCTGACTATCTCCATTACCATCTAGCAATCTGGGTTCCCATTCCCCTTGAAACATCCCAACGCTGGTATTAAGTTGGTGGTCTACTTTAGATCACTTGTATATAGAACCAAGAGGAATGTTAAAGTGATAATTTGATCCTGCGCATGCACCATCTAATGTAATCATCTGGCAAAGAATGTTTTATAAGGAATAGTTCTCATCAATTCATTTGCAAATATGAAAAGCTGAACCCCCACAAGCTTACAGTTCTGCTGCATATATAGTGTACTTATTACTAATATTATAACATAAAAGCTTGGATAGACATAGTAAAGCTTTATGCTAATTAGGGCATGTCAGCTTACGTATATTATCAGGATATTCCTTTATAAAACAAAATGAGAACATAAAATAGGTCACTAGGAGAAGCACGGCCGGGTGTGCAGAATAATGATTAAAAATACATTTGTTCTTTCAGGATTTCAATATGGCAATGGTGCATTTCAAGTAAATCTACATAGATGATCTGCAGACTGAGCAAACAGGTATATAGACCAAGACAAATATGTAAGTTTGGAGAAATAAAAACATAATGGACCACTGAGTATGTTAAGATCATATGTTAGTATAAAAAGTAGATCCAAAACAAAGAAGCAGAGGCTCAGCACTCAAATGATAAGGTGAGTTTATTTCACACAGGCAATGTTTCGACGCACAGGTCTTTCTGAGTGCTGAGCCTCTGCTTCTTTGTTTTGGATTTATTGAGGGACTTGGTGGTACCCTGGCTCGTGCACCATTTCACTGCTGAGTGCTGCATTCCAACCTCTCTTTTTGAGTATAAAAAGTAGAGCATTGTGGTTGACCAACATGGCTGGCCCTAGGATGTCCAGCATTTTCTAGCTTCCTAGGTAAGCTGTGTCTCTGATGACCCCCCTGCATCCCCCTGCTTACTGAAAAGGACCCCAAGGTGGAGACCCTATACAAAATTAGTGCGCTGGGCAGTCGTTGTATCCTAGACAGTTTATGTATATTGTCACATACATTTCCTGTTAGTATGGCTAAAACAATACTTTTCTGTACATCGTTGTTGTCATACCGGTTCTGACATGTGGTTCAAACTCCCACATGTTTTCATCAAGTAACCCCAAGAAGCTGCTCAACAAAATTAGATATTTTCAATATCAACATAAGTGTCATCATAAGTGAGACAGAATACTCAAAACCATTAGTTGTTAAGCATTTCCTAGTTCCCTTAGGTTGTGCCAAGATACGCTCCAAGTAATTTCAATATGATCAACTGGGAGGGTGGGATGATTTCCTCAACTTGAGTTTACAAGTAGGATACATACATCCATACATACATGCATAGGTACACAAAATATATGGTACATGGTAAATATAGATGCACATTTTGAAAAGCCAACCCCAGTGAGCGTCTACTCTAGGAAGAGCTTGGCTGGCCCTGAATAGTGTATAGTTAGAATTCACACACTGAATTACATATTATACAGAGCCAGCTCAGCCTTTCACACTGGAGAAACTTGCTGCTGTTGGCCATTCACCATGACACTAGAAAAGCCAGGATACATCTTGGAACGATGCTCCAGGGAAAGTGACTACACTATGGAAATGGTATTTAGCTCTCTACACTTGGACAAACCCAATCACGATACAGCAGTGAAGCACCCAGAGTAGGAATAAATACAACCCCGGTGCAGCACTTTTAATGGAAAGCATATATGGTATATGTGTTTTGAGCAATTTAAAAACCTGCTGGTCAGCAGAAGGCAAAAAGACAGGGGACAGCTGGCTTTACAGTGTGTGTATATCTTGTGTTACAGGACAGGAGTCTGTGGGCTGGAGGAAAGAAATGCAGGTTTCTCTGGTACAGTCTTCTCTGACATTTCCACTATATTTAATGTGTGTTGAATATTGATGTGAATTTTAATGGATCTGATCAACATACAAAAGAAAAACAAGAGGCATGATAGCATTGCATAATGGCTAACAACAGTGTCAATGTACATCTGAGTTTTTCCATGGTGCAAAACCTCTAACTCTAAACTAGAGCAGATTTAAGTTGCCATTACGTCCTCCTCCAAAACATGTCAGAGGCATCATGTAAAGATCATCGTACAGCACTGCAAAATATGATGGCACCATATAGATTAATAAATCATATTTTCTGTGACAGTAGTAGTAGTTCTTTGGTTTGTGGCCTATATTCTGTCATCTTTAAAAAAAAATCATAATAAACAACATATTAACCCTGTGTCATTTTGCTCTGAATTTCTTATCGGCTGCAATTGTTTTCTGTAGTGCTAAAGCACCACCATCAATATTTTGCATTTTTCGTCTTTACAAACCTTAGATTTCTTTATTGATTGTTTAGCAACATTTCAATACAGTTTATCAAGAATATCTCTATAGGTAATGGCTTATATGGCAGCAATAAGACACATATTGAAAAATGGCACACAGTCACAGCTTTCATTTTGGTGAGTTATTCTCCAAAGACAGCTGCTCTAGATTTAGAGATAGAATAGGTAAGTGAAACGATTATTTATTTTCGACATCTTTACATTAGATAAACTATTGTGCTGTAAATGCACCACAGATTTTTATTCTTCATCAATAATATATATATATAAAATAAGACATTTTTCATATGTATATATTACAAGCTCATTTTTTTGTCTATACAATTGTCATGAGAACAGTTCTGAACCAGTGCATTTACATATAAAATGATTTTCTTCTTTTGCTTTCGATTTTTCCGCAACTGCTAAAATCACTCTAAAAATAGGAAACTTGCACACCATGGGGCCAATGTAGAAACCCATGCCCAATCATATCACCATGATGATTAAATCCACATGCAGGAAATTGAGATATTGCTTCCCTGATTGAATAGGATATCTCAGAGGCTCATAAAGCTTTTGTACACATACACTTTTTGTTAACAACATGGGACGTCAAAATATAAGTCCGTGATTTTTTTTTAAAGACACAAAATGTGTTTTTTTTCTCTGTAGGCAATACCAGTTAATTTGATAACATCATATTACTCATCAAGTAATTCTAAGTCAACATTAATAAGAACAGGGGAACTTTATGAAGGTGGTGAAATCTCTCAATGAGTAAGCTCATTCAACCAAATAACTTGCTACTTGGTTAAGTGTAGTTTTAATAAATTAATAAATAATAGAAAATGTAAACAAATTTAACAATGAACAAATATGCACACACCACTGCAACTTCATTTCACAGTCTGCTGCATTTCACTTACTAAAATAGTATATTGTCTGCAAAGTGTGCCACGCAACGTTACAGTGACTCAACCCTATTATTTCCTGGTAAAATAGCTTATATTTTTCATTTATTAAAATATGCTTAGCTATCACCTTTTGTTTGACAATAAGTAATATTGTTTTGATATTTCATTTAAAAGTTTACATCATGGATGCTGACATCTAAGACATTACTGCAATAATTACTATCAAACAGCAAAAAAATATGAATAAATAGAAATATATATATATATATATATATATCCACCTATCACAATCCGGGTAGCCTATCTTGAAAAGTTCCTAGGTATGGACATGATTCCGATGACCTGTCTTTGTGTACCCTAATTGAAAATTTATGGTATGGATTTAACTGTGGTTATGGACTCTAAAAAAACATCTACAATGAAAGCAATAGGTTACAACTCCAAGTAAGCAAATTTCTCCAATATCCCATCTGTGGAAGTGCAGCTCCATTGAGTAGACCATTGTGTCTTTTTGGTATACAATCCCCATATATATTGACACTGGCATTTGCTTGCTGTAGATCTGATTTTTGTGGGTTTTCAAACTATTTTATTGTGACATTTTTAGCACAAGACACTTTTTTAGCAGAATGTAAAGCTCATGCTGTTACTTTATTGACTTAGCATAGCACAAACTGGATTTTTGTTTCAGAAAATACAACATATGGTGCATAGGAAATTAGGAATAGCCTGATAGCCAATCTACAGTCCCGTGAGTCAAATTCGGAAGGCCCTAGAGAAACATCTTAGAAAAGAAACAGAAACGAGTGTGAACCCTTTGTTGCAGCTGTCTGATATCTGCAGGATATACCACCTCATAAGCACTTTAAGGGTATTTTTCTTCATTGACTTACTGAGGGGGTTTTATTCCGCTGGTCATCTAACTGACCATTAAGGTCAGCATCCCAGTTTAGCAAATAAGTAAGATATATGGGGCAATTACAAGTGTTTACCAAGATGTACAAAAGGTTAATTGTCTGACAACAAGGATCCTACAGCATCATGGATCAGGGTTATCCCTTTTTGCTGAACTGAGAATTTACATGAAAAAAAAGTTTGAAAAAATAAATAAATAAAAACAAGCCTTTTAAGGATGAAAAATCTGGGTGGCTAATTTCCAAAAACATTTTTAATGACAGGAGAAATGTACCAAGGGTATTCAAGATTGTATGGGGTAGACACAGAACAACCAACGTCAGCCACTTAGGTCAACCAGTTAAAGGATACCAAATGTTATATTTCTATGTCTGTAGCGGGCATTTGCATAAGGTTCTCAACATCGAGTTCTGAATGTGCTGTGTAAGGATCATAATGTATCTGCAATCTGCAGGGCATAAGCCTGATCTGCGCATGCAATGCTCATAGGGAGAGCATACATTCCCTTGTGTATTCTTGCCCTCCATATCAAAACAAGCACCAAGATAAGGCAGCCAGCTGTCCTCCAGTTGATATTGAACAACAACTGTTAGTTTGCACAATGCTTCTGTAAATGATATCCTGCAATGGTTATATATTGATCTTCCAAAAGCCTACAACTCCCATCTGATGGGGAAACTGTAAAATGTTGGTGCACTTTAGCTATAACAAACGTATATTTAAAAAAATATTTTGGATCAATTTACATCTGCTGAGTTGATTAGCTTTTCTAGCATGCTACCCAATCACACACCTACTGAACAGAAATCCTAAATTGAAAAAAAACCATATATATAACATAATCTGTTGCCCCTTGCACAATACCCATTGGGACCGAATCACTAAATATGCGCTACTGTGGAGGTAATACCGTATTTGTTTGATTATAAGATTATGTTTTTTTCCCATTAAAAAAAAATCTATAAAAAAAAAACTATAATCAAGGTCATCTTTTATTCAGACTTCAGATCTGCGATGCCACCGTACAGCCGACTAAGCCTAGGGGCTTGTCACTCACACTCTCTCATGCACTATGGGAAAACCCCCTCCAACAACTGGAAAGACAGAGGAGAGGCTGTCCCCGGAGCACGCACCGTGGCTCTGTCATTTTGCGTAAGTACTCCAAGAAGCTGGAATATTGCAGATTTTATATTCAGGCCTTTTTTTTTCTTTCATTAAGATCCCACGTTTTGGGGAGGGATGGTCTTATAATCAAGTAAATAAGGAAAATGTGAGAAAAATGTTTTGAAATGTGTTCATTTTAAGAGTAAAGTCTCTTGGAGAGAGGACATGGGCTAGAGACATCTGAAAACCAGGAGATGAAAATATTCTGCTTAAATGGAGTTTATTGTCTGAGGCTGATGTCATGCATTAGGTTCTAAGCAAACTTTGTTCACTTGGAAATAGGCTCAGCCACTGTGAATACACAGGCATGCAAATACAAGGGGACTGAATCCTCTTTGGTGAACCTCATTAACATTAACTTTGCATACAAATCCTTGTTGGAAATGCAGTGCAAAAATGATTAATTCATGGGGGCATATGAGGCAACCCCCAGCATTCCATGCATTGGTCCAGTTGTAACCCTTGTAAATATCCAGAGTTTTAGACAACACAGTTATTAAATGCTACCTAATGAACAAGATACCTCTCTTAGACAATTTGACTTTTTGACAATTTGATCGTAGACAAGTTGTGGATGAATATTTGCTTACATTTAAGCCAAAGGTTTTCATGATGTTTCTAACAGTGGCCAATGAAACATTCTTGGTACTGTGACATGTTTACCCCTATCCTACCCCAGGCCATGGATCAGTTACTCAAACCTGTAACTGTTAGGTTCTGCTTAGAAACACATAGAGAAATATCCACTGACGCTTCCTTCAACCTGCAACGTGTTAAAGAAATCTCACTGATTTAACAATGTGAAATACAGAGTGCACAACTGAATTCAGACTTAAGGCGAGGGAAAATTATACCACAAGTTCAGCCCGGATTGTTGCACTTGTTCTCACTTAAAGGGACACTCCAATGCCCCATACCAACTCAACAACCTAGAATACATATTTAAGTATTTTGTAAGTACTTTAGGAAACTTTTATAGGAACTGCAGCTCCAGAGCTGCAACACACTACCATCCGCTGTCTGTGCTTGTCACAGCGTTGGCTGCCAATCAATAGCAGGAATGTGCTTCCATTGAAAGTGATGGGAGCGCTTTCTGCACATTCACACAGGGGTCTCACCAGACCTCCTGGAAATGCACCTCCTGCCATCCAAGCAGCTGAGGTAGAGAAATAATGCATATACATAGGGGAGATAACAATTACTTTCATTTAGGGGTCATGGTTATCATATGCATTGGACTGCATGTGATAGCAGGAGTGTCCCTTTAAACATACAGAGTCAGCACTACCAGAATGAAACGGCCCTCTGATTCTCATCTACTCTATGCTTCTTGCCCCATATATCTATCCAGATTTCACATCACACTGAAAGTGTTCATATATACAAGGCATAAAATAGTGATTTTGTATTGCCAGTAAAGGGTTTGGCCATTTTATTACAGCTGTTATTCCTTGGAGTGGATATATAAAGAATAAACAGAATTCTAAATTCCTTTCTTGGAATGGGTGGGTCATTCCAAGAGTTTTTATTGCCATGTTTCTGTAGCCACCAACATGCCAGCTTGTGACATTAATGCCAGCGCATTGTATTCTGCCATAAACATGCTGCACTGGTACATTGTATCTGCATGTATACATTAATCTGGTCATGGAAAGTAGGTGAACAGAAAATTGCCAGCAGAATTATTTAGATGATGAATTGAGTAGCTATTGGGAAGAAGGAGTGATCTGAGAGAGCAGGAGGTCACAGCTTACTGGAAGTCATGACGGTGAGGGGAATATTTGCAATCTCATTACAGTGGAAATAAGATCTCCTATTAAGCAGAAAATGGTTTGGTCTGCAGCAGGCAGCTAGAAGGTATTAGCTGCAGCTTTTGCCGCAGTGTGAGTGCGTGTGTGTGTGTGTCACGACCGGCCCCTCCCAATAATGTCTCACTGTGATGAATGGCTCTGAACAGCCAACGTCAGTTGTACCTCTCTTTTATTCTGATCACTGATACATCCTTTCCATCCCCCACCTCTTTATTAATAGACATAGTATCTCGCACAATGTATGGGATAACGGCACAGTGCTCTCTACTCCATTTCTATTTATGTCCCTTAAAAATATGATGATTACAATAATGGTTTACACTTTTATAGAATTACCAGTTTTTTAATGACACCAGCTACTTCCTCCAGACCCCATAATATACTAGTATCTGTAAGCCAAATGACTGTAACTCAGAGGCTTCACCTCTCCAATCATTACCAAAATATGTACAAATCAAGCTTAAACAAACAATCTGGTTTAAGATTGGAAACATGTACATTTGTTAATTTAATAGGTAGGACTACAAAGCGTGGAAAGTAAGAAATATACGAATAACACCAATGCCTTTTCTCTTTTTTAGTGCATCTTTGACCATATTAATTTATATATAAAATATTTATTTTATACTTATTTTATTTTTCTATCCTGTCCAGTGATGCTATGACCATTTTAAGGTCATTTATAAGCAATTTACTCTACAACTGATAGCTGTTATTTGAAGATAAAATGTTTTTACCAGTGGAATTTTCTACAGAACTGCCACTTGCTTTAACCCTTTTGAGTTCAAGAGGCGGCTGAGTAGTGCACAATAGTGGGGCTGAAACCAGATACAAGTCCATCAAATGCGTTCGCTACAAAATCTTAGTTGTTATCTTAAATGTTGCATTAAAACAGCTGACCCTCATTGAACCAAGTTTTACATTAAGCTGAGACAGTGATTTATCTAGAAATGCAATCAGGCGATAATGAGAATCACAGATACTGCCTAATTACAGTCATGATATGATTTAATGAACATTTATAAGGCTGTAAAGCCACCTGTACATTAGACATTCTGAGAAGGCAAAACTGTCAACACCATAGATAAAGGGCAGATATGACAACCTGATTCCGGCACTAATTTGAATTTCAAGTATATTTTCAATCCATAAGATTTCCATTTTCGATCAAAGAACTCATGACATTTTTAGCAATCATAGATGGGTAGGACAAAAAAAGTCTGTATATATAGATATATATATATATATATATCTATATATATATATATATATATAGATAGATATATATATATATATTATATAGGTTTTCTGGCCTGCTGACACTAGCTCCTTATTTTAGCTTACAATTTGTCTTGATAGAAACAAAAAAGTATATATATATATATATATATATATATATATATGTATACATATATACACAAATAATTAATTAATTACGGCAAATATTAAAAATGTGTGACATGCAATCACTAGTGATAGAAATAAAATGTTAATGTGCAGAAGGTACCCAAGCAAAAAAGGCTTTTTTACGTATAGAAATGATAAGTTGCTGCTTTTAAATACATTTTGTGTTAGGTCTGTGAACTGTTTCGGCAGAACCTGATTCCAACCCTACTGATAATTGTATGTTTCAGGAGTGATTTTTACGTAATAAAAAATATTATAATACAGTACTTTTTTCATATAATATTATTTGTTTCACCATTTGATACACTGTGACAGAAGGCCAAAACAAACTATAAACAGGTCTGAGTGCTATATAAAGTAATTCGTTAAAGTATACACCCCGATGCCGTCAATCCATCTACGAAGATGCTATGAATCATTGCTAAAATAACATGCACTTTTCAAGAGTTTTCTTTAGCTAGCAGCTGCTAGAATATACATTACACTTGTTGTAAAGTGAATGTAAACATATATATATATATATATATATATATAGATAGATAGATAGATAGATAGATAGATAGATAGATAGATAGATAGCTTCTGGGCTGTTAACAGCTGAAGGGTTAAAGGACTGAAACTAAACTGCTGGGAAAGGCATCAGGTACCTATAGGAAACAGTCGTCATGGAGATAAAATCGTCCATTGAAATACAGATTCTCTTAGAGCTTTGCTCTTGGGGATGGGGGATTTGTAAAAGGCCTTTCTGGAAAATCAAGACCAAGAACCTTCTAGACAATGAAAGGGGCTCTATTCAGTCGCTTCCATGCATTTTTTCGGTGTACAAAATTATGTATAATGAGCTGTTCTTAGGATTTGCAGAGAAAGCCTTGGTGACATGACACTTGAGAGTTGACAGGCAATGAGAGAATAAAATAACATAACATAAAAAAACACAAAAAAGAAGAGCATCTCTATCATCTCAGCTAAGCCACTTGCTGTAATATTCCCATCTATAGCAGTAAAGTCTTGGTCCTTAGCTTGTGAACATGATGCATCTACACAGTCTTCTCAGAAATAAAAAAAAATCTAACTACTCTGAGGCATCCATTAAAGCAGGGGTGGCTGACTGCATATCAACAGCTTCCAGGGCGCTGGCTGAGCATGGTAAGGGTAATCCTACAACAGCTGGAGGGCCACATTTTCTGCTCCCTGGCTTAAAGGATGCTACATCATGGACCAAACGTCCAGCACAGACTCACACTCACCATTCTGCGTAGAGTAAAGGTTTAGAAGACAGAGAATGGATCGGAGTTAAGGAAATGAGAATTGTACATATTTCTGCCTTGTAAGGCTGGCTTCTACAGAATTTCCATGTCAGATTCCAGCTGGATGGAAACACCCAGACATAACATTTGCATGAGCAAGAGCGAGAGCTTCAATTAATCTGTTTTTAGCGCAAGGCTTCTTAAGTGCAGACGGCAGCTAATCTCAGCTTTACAGAGATGCTAAAACTGTAATTCTTTTACGTGACACTGTCCTGACTTTAAAGTCATTGCGGTTCCACATCTTACATTTCCAACAAACGTTTAATACAATATAAAACGACAATATTTCTAAGTACATTGGAAAGAGCCATCTTGAAACATACCATTCTCTCTTAGTAGTCCAAAGAAGTCACAACAACTTCTGGATACGCCAGGGAAGCAGAAGATTACTGAAAAGGTCTTGAGGATTCAACAGTACGTGAAGAAAAATATATATATATGTAAAACCGGTGAAAGAAGACAGGGAGATGCAGTGATACGGTCGTACAGAACAGGCAGCAGAAAGCAGCTGCTATGTGAAAGGGAGTCAGGGAGGAGCAGCCCAGCCTCTCTCTTACACCCACTCTACAATGCACCAGGCAAACGTAACCCCTTCCCTTCCAAAGGCATCACACTGATCAATTTTTTCAGTGGCTTTAAAACTGGAAGTATTTTGCACTGAATTTTTTTTGTTTTTTTTTAAAAAAAGCAAAATCATCTCCAAACATTCCAAAATAAAATGAAAATGGTATTAATACATTTAGAATGAGCATTATACTTTATCAGACTGTCTGGGAGGAAGGCTTTCAGTGACAGAATAATGTACACCCCCTTTGACATTAAAGGGTTATACTCTTTGGCGAGTGTTATATCTTCTTTTACTTCCTCGTGGATTACCGTTAAATTAAAATCAAACAGTTATCCGTTTGGATATTCAACAAGGTTCGGCCGAACACATCTCCTGCAAGCCAAGTAGCTGGGGGGTGGGGAGAAAGGCAAATGCATATGGGGGGATTCGTGCAGTCTCTCCACGCATTTGCAAGGTGGAATACACAAACCATTTCTAGGGACCACTCCACTAAAATATGTATTAAAGTGCATATGATGGCTGGAGCATCTCTTTAAATGATTGTTTCTCAAGTGGTCCAAGTTTATGTCTGGTGACATTTCTTTTAGTATGCAAATATTTCTTTTAAATTTGCCAAATACAGTGTATATGTTCTGCTACTTTGCCAACAATTTGACTCATATAAATAAAGTAATATATAATGAGCTTGGATTCAGTTGTAAAAATGGGGGCATTTAGATGAGCGATTTCTGTAAAAGCGATTTTTGAGATCAGTTATAAACAAGTAGAATCATACTCTACTATCAGCAGCTATTACAAAATCCAATATGGCAGATACACAGGCATATGATCATCATGACTTGTCACTTTGTTGTTATAACCTCTAAGGCCACATGGGATGTGTGTCTACCCAGGCTCCAAGCATCTTCAGCAGCAAAAATGAGAGGACTTGGGGATGAAAAATAGGGAGATGCGCCAAATCATGGCATTGATGCAATCCAAACAAACTGCAAGCTAGTATTATGACGTCTCTCTGCCGCTGAGGCATTGCCAAGTCAAGACCTTCAGCGTTTTTCTAACGTATCATTTATGAAATCAGTTATGATATGTTCTCTTTAATAATTGATCTATTTTTATAATCTAGGTTTTGTCCATTCTGTAACAAACTTTCTCAGGCATTTTATGTTTTAGTTGCTACTTATTTCTCCCCACCTGTTTATCACACTGCTGACTTTCCTCAATATACTGTCTTGGGACCAGCTCCCTAAGCACAGTATCTCCCGGTGATTTCATCAGCTTCTTAATATTGAAACAGTGATGTTTATAGAATGTGTTAAAGCAGTTTCTGACATTTATTTACTTGGATGTTCCACAAGACACCTTAACATATCTACAGCTGATTTATTATTTAAAGATTATGGTGCCCCACGGGTGTAGCACAGGACCCTGAAGCCACAGTAGTGCAAGGGGGCCCTAAGGCTTCTTGTTGCAAAAAAACATTCCTTTGAAAATGCTGTTAATGACGCTGAGCACACAGAAGTTGTTTGTTAACATACCAGCCACACACCATACCATTTTGAGCAAAATTGTAGTTATCTGCGACGTAATACCAGTGCACACGTTCTAGGACATAACCATTTCGTTCCAAAACAGGATACATACCGGGGGAGGGACCCCTTAACACAGCTCTTGCGGGGCCCTGGATCTTTTGCTACACCACTGTGGAGCCCAACACCAGTTATGGTCTTTCCTTCTTCTAAAGTCTTCATTGCCTGGTCTATTCAAAGAGTGATGCGCTGATGGTAATCTCAAAATCCATGGTTTTCTGGCCAAGCATCTCCTTAAAACCTGCCAACATTTTATGGAGGCCTTCAAATAGCAATATATTAAACGTGTAGACAGGGGTGTACCTAGAGTTTTTGGCACCTGGGGCAGATCCTGTATGTGGCACTTCCCCTTTAAAACCGCATAACTGCTTCATTATATACCGAGGCAGACATTGACAGTGGTACAGGATAACTGTTATCATTATATACTGAGACAGACATTGACAGTGGTACAACATAACTGCTATCATTATCTATTGAGCCAAACATTACAGTGAAAAAGCATAACTACTATCAATATACACTGCGCCAGACATTGACATTAGTACAGCAAAACTGCTATCATTATATACTGAGGTAGACATTGCCAGTGGAACAGCATACCTACTATCACTATACACTGACCCAGACATTGATGGTGGTACAGCATAAATACTATCACTATAAACTGAGACAGATATTGACAGTGTTAAAGCATAACTCCTACTATTATGCACTGAGCCAGACATTGATGGTGGTACAGCATAACTGCTATCATTATATACTGAGGTGGATATTAATGTTGGTGCAGCATAAACGCTACCATTATATACTTCCACCACTATACATTGAACAAGACATCGACAATGGTACATAATAACTCCCATCACTCGCACACGCTTACTAATGCTGTCACACTCTCTCTCTCTCTCTCTGAATATCTCCCTACCTTGTTACTGTCACTTTACCTGCTCCAGATCTTTTTACTCCTCTTCGTTCGTCCTCTAGGGTCTTCTTATTCTGTCTCCTTCTTCAGTGGGCGCAGCTTAAGTGTTAAGCGCTGGGCTATGACATCAAATCCTGGTGCACAGCATCAGATCCTGGCTAGCATTGCATGGGAGCAAGGGAGCCTGTATTAACAGACCTCCCACTCTCTTGATTGATTTTAAGCCGGTTAAAGGGAGATCCTTGATCTCCCTAACCGAGCCTGCTCCTCTAGTGGTGGACAGTATAGTCCGGAGGGGTGCATACCCCATGCTGGCCTGGTGGCAACCCCCTGATGAGTGGCACCCATGGTGGACCGCCCCCCCCAGGTATGTTACTGCATGTAGAATGTAGAATGTGATTGTTTTCCAAATTATTCCAAAGATCATTGGGCAATTTTTAACATATTATTATTATTTAACTATAAAGAGAGCTCCAAATTGTGCAAATAAAATAAAACATGTGTATAATATTGTTTATTAGGACAAAACATTAATTGCATGCTCTAAAATGTTAGGTATATAAACCTTAGCAGATGTGTAATTTTTAGTAACATTTAAAGAAACATTTTCAGTTTCTATGACGACAGCATTGACGGCAGTGACATCAGTACCTTCAATTGTGCAAATGAGTAAACACTTTGGAAAGGCTTTGACATTTAACGGAACTAGGACTGGTGTTTCTAATGCTGCATTTAGGTTTGAAGGTTTAACTAGTTTATATTAATTTAAATATGCACGTTTTTTAAATAATTACTCCGCGTTATTCAGTCCAAATGCCTTCATAATGTTTTTTTTTAAATTGTTTTAGGTTGTGGAAACAGCTGCAAGTCACATGACTACATTCAGCTGCCTCAGAGTTAGAAATCCAAGTGGGACATTTCTCTTAATGCCCCAGGGCAAAGACCATCAGTTAGTCTATAGATAATGACCTGCAAGTACAAGGAATATATAGCAGTATATTTTACACTATGAAGGAAATTAAGGAAAGTAACAGAGATAATACTTATAACCTCTTTATTAAGTTTATTGTAAAAGGCCAACACATGCCTCAGTGACAAAATGACTATTTTCTTGAGATGTTGACCTAGTTTCAGCAATGGCCAACACCTTGGCTGCTTACATCAGAAATAGACATATTTTCCACTTTCAAATCTGGAATGGCTCCACTGCATGACTCAATTGAAGGGAAAAAGAATAGGGCATTGTGCCACCAGAGTATTATAGACTTTTTTCATCTCAATAGCCTCATAATGATTTAAACCGGTGTACATTTATATCCACTGCAAAGACAGGGAACCGCTACAAAAATCTTGATTGTATGCTCACTGAGGATTTTATCCTATCATTTATCAGGTTATTTGTTCATTGTTTTGGCTACATTATAATTAAATATTTGAATTGACCTAAACTTGAATATAGTTTGAAAAACTACTGATTCCTGATTCAATAAAAAAATATACTTGAAAAAATGAATATAGTATACCTCCCAACATTTCAAGTCTCGAAATCGGGAAACCTATGTTTGGGGGTGGCTGGAGACATTGGGGGACAGGACTGGGCAGGGTCAGAAGTATGGCTGTCCCTTCACTTTCAGCTTCAGTGCGTCACAAGGAGGCCACGTACAACACCACAGACCTCTATTGATATTACAGTAACCTGGGCTCTCAAGAATACCACTGCCTGTAAAAGCAGCACAGAAGTGCAGCTAAGTGGGCAGTGCTGCGAAATCTGGACTGTCCAGCAAAAACTGGGACACTTGGGATATATGACATTGGCGTATTAGTCCATGAGAAAATCGATGTAAAAGAAAAAGATGTAAAAATACATGAGCTTTATGACCTCAGAGGTCTCTTTAAAAAATCAGACTCCAATATATCTATACTGAAAATACATTTACAGCTTACAAAGTAAAATTTTACTGAATAAAAGGATATGCAATGGTTTTCAGAAGGTAAAAAAATAATATTGTGTGCAGAGTATGTTAATTGAAATACATAAATTTAGCCTTGTGTGTTGACATTAAAATATATTTAACCCTTTCTTTAAAATTAATCCTAGGCCAGTTTAAGTTCTACTGAACTGAATCATTAGAAAATATTCATTATACTGGAAAGATGCCATGTTCTTTTGGAAAATCCACAGTCGGGAAAAGCAAGAATAATCAAACCCCAAATCAATAAGCCCCTGAATAATTTATTATTGTGAATTATTGATCAAAAAGCAGAGCAAACAGCATAAAACCACCCTAATCTTCAGACAATTTTGCCTAAAACAGAATCTGAAATCATAAACTTCAACCAAAAAGTCAATAGCTCCATGACAAAATGTTACATTGCTAAAACAGCTCAAAATAGGCTAACCTTCATAAACAGCATATACAAGCTATATTCCAATGAGAGACCGAACACGCCATTGGTCTGGGTACCACATCTTTCCTGATTCAATAAATCAGACACAGGACAATCATACATGTTGGTATGGATGTGGAGAATGCTAAGTACAAAACAGAGCTAAGGTAAAGTGATATGTAATTCTCTCATAAAAGGTTTATTTAATGGGAGGTGGCTGGAGGGTTGTGTGTTCAACTGATTAAATTCACTATGCATTAAGAAGACCCAATGCTGGCAAGATTCTCCTGCAAGAAGCTCTAAGATAGCCAAGTCCAAGTCAAAGTTAGTGAGTTAACCGAAGAAAGCTCACTGATTTAGTTATACATTATACGGAACAGCAGGAGATCACTGTGGCTGGCCTTTAGTCATACAAAGTAAAGCTGTGGAGGTGAAGCACAACTCTCCTACAAACTCTCCTGCCAACTCCTTCTTTAGTAAATTAACCCTGCATATCATAATTGCTCAACCTACTGTATCTTCCCAATCCTGTAATTGTTCTTTATTTATTGTTTTATATCACACCATCATATTCTGTAGTGCCTGTAAATGCACTTTTTAGGACTATGGGATCTAAAAAAAATATATAGACCTATGATATTACTGGACGAAGGAACTTGGTACGTAGAACACGGGGGTTCCATTACTAACAGGAAAAATGTCCTATGTGTTTAGTGATTAAATTCCATGCCGTGGATACATGGCTAATCAAGGCATTAACCTTCATGCAGTCAGAAGATATCAAATTTCAGACAGATGTCTTTGAGCATGCTGCGCATAAATGCATTGCTGTTCTGAACACATGCATAATATATAATAGCAAGACGTATTAAAGTTACCGTATTTAAGAAAAATAAATCCCAATGCATTCTCACAGAAAATAAACACTATAACAAAACAAGGCAAAACTGCAAACATTTAAAATATATATATTAATGCTAAAGTATTTCCTCTGTTCCAAGATACAGGGTCCAAACCAAGAAAAATAAAACATAATAATTGCTTGTAACCTACTAGGCACTAGCAAACTAGTAATTTAACAGTTCTTGCTTTGATACATTTTTATGACAAAAAATTGGCCAGCTTCTAATTTTAGCAAGTATCACTTTTATGTTCATTCAAATTGAACTGTTAATTAAAACCATCACCTAAAACCCATCTGCATCTGCTTTAAATAATCCCAGGTGAACAACAATACTGTATGTTAGTTTAATTATTGTTATTGTGGCCAAAATGTTTCATCAATATATTTTGTGCCATTGTAGAAATGGTTGAAAGAATGAGAGAGAAAGCAGGCAATGGGAATCTGTCAGAAGCAGATTTGGTAACATATGTTTTCTCAAGGGATGAGCACAAGAATTATGGCACTTGACAGTTAATGGCATATGACATCAATTAATGTGATACTGGAATGGGATTGCCAGTTTTTTTCTATAACTACAGCAAATTTGTTTTAAAGCCTGGTTTGGATTTAGATGAATATTCTTCTTTATGGGTAATATTGATGATATGGTACAATGTCTAATGTTGTGTCAATAAGATGTTGTTTTTCAGAGACAATAATGAATTGAAGTGGGGTAACATACACTGAAACACTGTATGATGTCATACCGATTACTACACATGAAAACTGTGAATCTATACAGTTTAACATCATTGTCTACTGTTAAAAAAAACATAATTAAAAAGCCAGTTAAATAGCCAACCAATAGTTTTTCTTGGAACAGGTTTTAATTAGAAAATTGCAATAAGAGGTTGTAGCTGTTTATGGAAATGAATAATAACTAAGAAAATAAAAAAAAATAAAAAAAACATTACTGTGATATTATTAGTTTCAAAACTAGTTATAATTACTAGATGCAAGAAGTGCGTCCATTATAAAATGATTGAAGTGTTTGAAAGGTCATATAGACCTCATTGTGACAAACGGAAAAAGAAACATTCCAATTAGATTTAATGTTCTAGAGTAAAAATACACTTTTTAAGTATAATCATATATTAACATAATGTAGTCTAGTCCCTAGATGTATTATAACATGTCAAGAGGTTTTATTTTGTTAGGAACAGAGGCAGTACAGTACAAACACTAAGGATCACAGTGTTTCTAGTTAGATAACTTGGATGAGTGGCCCCAGAAGTATCCTGTTTATTCACTAATCTGTATCTATGTCAGACTTGGTCAGACTTCCTGGCTAAATTCTCATACCTAGGAACTTCCCAGCACCGCTAAACTGGAGCTCTCCCCGTCCTGCTCCTCACGTCTTACCAAGTCTGACATAGATACAGATTAGTGAATAAATCCGGAGTGGACTTCAATCAAATGCAAATCTCAGGCTGTACATGAACAATTCTCAGTTTCATCCAACGCTGTACCACTAATTCCAGCTCTGCATCTGTACACTTTAAATGTGAATGGGTCCAAATGTTGGCCACATCCAGCGTTTTTAAGGTTGAGCAAATTCCTGGAGCTGTAATCCTTTTTTGCTGAATTATTTCACTGGCGTGTGGGGGAGGGGCTGTTATAACACTGTAAGAAGGCTGAGTTAACAGATCATAGTAATGCATGTTTCTGCTTCCTAAGAGAAAAATCAGCCAAAAACCTCTGCAAATCATAACCCAACATGTTTCATGAAATAACTATACCTTTCATTTTTGAAAAGGTATTTAATACATCTGTGTGTAATCCATACACACAACAGTATTTAGTGTTAGGGCCCACCTACTGTATATCGGAGTACTTGGTGGGGGCTAAGCATAATAAGGGCATATAATGTGACCAAATCCACAATTTTGTTATGTTGGGAATTTGTTTTAAATATAATGAAAACTATAGTTTTGATGTAAGTGTGCTAATCCTTTTGTACTGTGTGTGTGTATATATATATATATATATATATATATATATATATATACACACAGTATATAGTAGAGGCCTGCGCGGGACTGCTTTTTCAATCCCGCTCATGCTGATTTTTTGTCCAATCCTGCCCGGTCCCGAATGTAGGTGTTTTACTCCCGCCCGCTCCCTCCACATTTGTGGCCAATCAAGCCTACCTCCTTACCTGAACTGCAGATTTCCCGCGCAGTCCCTCACAGCGTCTCTTCTCTTGCTCCACCCAGGAACAAGGCGGAGTCGCGGGAAGTGACGTCAAATCACGTGACTCTGTTTTGTTCCTGGGCAGCGCAAGACAAGAGACACTGTAAGGGAGCAGCGAGAAGGCAGCCTTGCGGGACTGCGCGGGATTACCGGGACCCGCAGGTACAGTGCCTGACCGCCCGCTCCTGCCCGCAGCACCAGCAAGACCGCCCGCAAGTTTCTGGCCTCCCAATGCAGTCCTCTAGTATATAGTAAGTTTGCGAGCCCTTTCTACATAATGTATCAGTTTGTCTTAGTCTGTCAATTCTAGTCTTGTGATATACCCTGAATATACTGTGTGTATTGTAAGAAGTGCTGCGTAAATGCTTGGCGCTACCTAAATAAAAGATAATTATATGTGTGTGCGATCTGCAACTGCTCAGTCTGTTTCTAACACAAGGCCAAAATGTTTTTTTAGTTTTTTTTGCAGGGATGAGGGATGACCAAATATTGTAAAATACCACACAATTCCTGCACAATATAAAACTGGTTAGTACAGGTCTCTGAATCCTCAACATTCTAAGCTTGCGAGCCGGGCTCTCTCCACCTAATGTATCGGTTTGTCTTAGTCTGTCAATTCTTGTCTTGTCATACCCCTTGAATATATGTATTGTATTAAGCGCTGCGTAAACTGTTGGTGGTATATAAATTAAAGATAATAATATTAATAATGATAATATGGATATTGTATATTGCTAATGAATCATTTTCTCAGATAGTTACAATACGTCATTTATACACTATTTTTAAAATCTGAACACTCATATGGTTGTGAAGGCAAAGGCTGTGAAGAAAGTCTTTGTATGAAGTATAGAATGTCAAGCAGGCAGTCTCGTCTATATCACACATTCTGCATCTAAAGCCATTGTCATTTATCTTTGTCATTTGCCTCACTGGGATCTCAAAAGGTGATGTCAAAGACAAATCCAGAATTATTTTTAGCTCCATATTATAACAGATGGACATTCTGAAGCGATTGGATTTTAATATGCTGTTGTACTGATTTCCTTAAATGTATTAAAGGAAACAAAAATGTGATTAAGAAAATCACTTTAACAATATCTAAGATTTAAAATAAGGGCAGAAATGCAACCGAAGGGGTCACCTAACTTCAATAAAAATCTTGGCATGTTAAATTAGGACAAATGAACTCGATAGACTCTGTTTAATAAGGAAAATGAAAAAGAAGAGCTTAGAGCTTTGTATCTCTGCTATCATTTCAATGTGAAGCAGTTGGTTAATTGAACCATTCATTTTCTATCAATATTTTTCTATTGTGCTTTGACAGCGCAGGGTTGGAATACAGTGCGGGGGAGTCACATAGACAGCATTAGCTGTCACATGACAAATGTAACCTTTCATAATTCTAAATATTTCATTTATTTAATGTCATCGCAGCCACATCATTTTCAGCGTAAATATTTTGGGGATGATTTGTCTTATTCTACGTATTCTATAACAATTTGCATCTATTTCTCCAGATTGTGTAGATTTTCCAAAAGATTACAATATAATTGCGCTGTACCATTAGACTATAACCCTTGGCATAAAAAGCTGCAATTAGGTTCCCTGATTACCCCTAAAGCAAAGTATATCAGTGTGTAAAATAGGATATCATTAAGCAAATAGGCTATTTATTTTTGCAGGATTCTTATCTTTAAAATGGCCTATTGTTTTTGGTCACTGTTTACATATACAATGTGATTAATTTCTGCTGACAACAATGTGTTATTTTAAATAAAATGCAATATACCGTATTTGCTCGATTATAAGACGACCCTGATTATAAGACGACCCCCCAAAATCTGAATATTAACTTAGGAAAAAAAGAAAAAGCCTGAATATAAGACGACCCTAAAGGAAAAAAGTTTTACCAGTAAATGTTAATTCATGTAAACTATTTTTTTTAATAAAAGCTATGATTGAGAAAAATATTTTTTTTTTGTTTTTATTTCTTGTATTTTCCAACCTGTCCCCCAGTTACGCACATCTGCCCCCAGGCTTGCCACACCAATATGGCACTGTGGCCCATGATATGCCTTTTAACCCTCTATATGCCACTGTGCCCCATGGTATGCCTTTTGACCCCCTATGTGCCACTCTGCCTCCAGAAATGCCTTATACCCCTATATCCCATTCTGGCATTTAGGGGGTTAAAATGCATATTATGGGGCAGAGTGGCATATAGGGAGGTATAAGGCATTCCAGGAGGCAGAGTGGCATTAAGGGAGTTAAAAGGCATTATATAGAGCACTCTGCCTCCAGAAATGCCTTATACCCCTATATGCCACTCTGGCATTTAGGGGGTTAAAAGGCATATTATGGGGCAGAGTGGCATATAGGGAGGTATAAGGCATTTCAGGAGGCAGAGTGCTCTATTAAATGCCCCCTTAACGCCACTCTGCCTCCTGAAATGCCTTATACCTCCCAATATGCCACTCTGCCCCATAATATGCCTTTTAACCCCCTAAGTGCCAGAGTGGCATATAGGGGTGTAAGGCATTCCAGAAATGCCACACACACACACACACACACACACACTTACCGGTGCTTCCAATTTCCTGCTGTATTGCCGGGGCAGCGGGTTGACGTCTCATTCTGTCAGAGATCAGGAACTCTGGAACTCTGATCTCTGACAGTCGGGGAAGGTATTTGCGACGGACGCATACAAACCCCCGCTGCCAACTTCACCTCCGGAAGCACCGGTAAGTGTGTGGGGAGGGGTGGGGGCGACGACAGGAGGATCCAGGTCCCCTGCAGCGGTGCGGGGGATCTGGATCTTAGTCTCCTAATCAGACCTCTATTTGAGGTCTGATTAGAAGACGACCCCGATTATAAGACGAGGGGTATTTTTCAGAGCATTTGCTCTGAAAAAAACCTCGTCTTATAATCGAGCAAATACGGGTATGTTTCTACATGACTCCTAATAATAATAGTTTTTTTTTAACATATGTGTATTAAAAACACTGATTAATAATGACATAAAGGTCCCTGTTGGTGTAGTGGTCAGGTGTCCCAATACGTCCATATATCTACTAATACCATGATATATAATGCTATTATGATAATACTAATGTTTATACTAACGTTATAGAAATTTTTAATATTAATATATATACAACAAACATGTTTAATGCTTGGTTGCTCTGTTTGCCTGGAGCAGTGGCTAAATCCAGTGTCTATCTTATTATTGTGTACATTCTGCCAATGAATTTATTTCCATTGCTTGCGTGGAAGTAGACAGAAGCAATTGTGTAATGATGCAATGAATTGGTTTTCTAACAATGCAATGAATTCACCCATGGGCCACTGGATTGTCTCTGTGACCAACTTATTTGTGCAGTGAATTATTGATCCTGTTTAGGAACTAAAACTATATTGATTTCTTTGTTTTTTTTCCCCTCTGACTTTATTCAGAGGATCATTTATGTATAGGACCATATAGATCTTCTTAGGACCAGAACCATCTGCCTTCTAATGAAAGTCAATTTTTTCAAAATATTTTCAGATTGGTGACCAAGGAGCCAGCCAAAAAATTTAGGAGCCAGTGGTTTTTCATTCAATTGTGTTTATATTTTGATGTATTTAAAGTTTCCCGGCAAAAGGGAGAGGGGAGATATATATATATCCCCTTAATAGCTGCGTAGTAATTAAATATGATGTTATGCAGCTAAAAGGAATATATCCGAATCTGGGACAGAATTCCCAGAATTATCTTTATTAGCAGTCAATCACACACATATACCTAGATATCCCTGTACTTCTCTTAGAAGCTTAGGATGTGGACAGCAGTCCAGGGCCGTCACTTAATATTTGTCAGGGAGTACTGTTTAAATCCTTCCTGTTCCACTTCCTGACCCTTTGAACATTTTTAACTATAATGCTGAAAAACATATGCAATGAAGAAGGAAGGTAGGGAATCTAAAGAAAAGTTTAGTTCAATTGAGAAGATAATGTTATCCTCAATCTAAGACAAGACCAAGGACTGATTAAGGTTCAAGGAAACTTTATTAGTAGATGAGCCAACCTTATAGACATTATAGGATGAAATAGCAGACCGGGAACTAAAACACCACCGTGGAGCTTCTCAGAGATCTTGGTGGCCCTTAGGGTAAAATTAGCTCACTTTTCCTCTTATGCAGCATGCCCACAGAGTTGGATTGTGGTACAATTTAAGTACCAACAGTTTAGGCATTTCTTCTAAGTTCATATCTTTATTCCAGGGGAAGGATATTGACCACTCAGAAGTCCTAGGAACATCCACCATGCTGGGATGGGTGCGACGTTAATCCCTTGGGTCATGAAGGGTAGAATGTATCTGACATTTACAGGGAATCATGTGTCTGCACTCATATTTTGTTTCTTTTCGTGTTATTTGTATACATTTAATTATTTATGGTTTTATTTGATTGCAGTTTATTTCTCTTCTGTTTTCTGTTCCCTCGAAATCTGTGGCTGCTCTATTGCAACAGACAAAATGAGAGGACACCCTCTCGGATTTGTGACTTCACAGTTGATAGCTGTTAATAAAGCACTTGTCAGATGCCACATTGCGTTGTAACACAGATTTATTTGTTTTGCTTGTGATTTACGTTGTTCTTTTGTTCTCCCACAGATATCATTGTTTGTATTAATTGATAAATGTCCCAAATTACAATAAAAAGAGATAAAGTAAAAAGGAAGAATTTTCACCAGGAAAAATGGTCAGACTAGATGGGCCGAATGGTTATTATCTGCTGTCAGATTCTATGTTCCTTAATTTACTTGTTAATCTTTAATAAAAAGTCTCTATTCTGTTTTTACTCACCTCATAATTTTGCGCTGTAGTAAAATCTATATTCTATAATAATGTATTTAGCCAGAACCTTCATTTCTTTATATATAATGGCACACAAAAGCATTCAGTATAGAGGAGAGAGGCTCTAAGAATAACTCTGCCAATATAAGCATTAATCATTTCTTTTTGATAAACAATATAAGCAGTTAGCAGATGCAGAAAATGGATTTATAATTTCTTGTTCCTATCCCCAACTAGCAACAGTAAAGTGATATAATAGAACAAACAGTGTCACTGATTTATGGAGACAAAACTAAATGTTAGCGATTTCACTGGTTTGTGAAAATCGGATTATGCTCTTCCATGGAGCCATCAAGGGGCTATAGTGCACTGAAAACAAAAATGCTGAAAATAGTAAAATATTAAGTTGCATGTACAAGTTATTTTAAAAATGTAATCCACAAAGCAAGCAAATTAAATAATAAATTGCTCTTCCTCACAAGAATGGGAATTCTTTCTAAGGGTATACAAAAAAAAGAAAAACTATGGAGTACCATGATGATAGAGATAGATTATATAATTTAATATTGCACCAACAATTTTCAAAATACTTGGTTTGTAACTTTTTCAAAACTGACATAATTAATAATTATCTGTTTATTTTAATTTTAAAATAGAAAAATACATTTTTATGAAACTATATTAGTGTTTGGGCTTTATTTTACTTGAAAAACATATTGGGAGTGGGGGATTTAGAGTGGTTGGGGCACCTGTGATGTCACAATACCTGATCCCTGCTTGATGGGTTTTTAGCTGCTGATGGAGACTATTGTGTCCTATAGCCAAAGACAAGCAATTACAGGATCTGAGAAGATGCAAGCAATTAATGAAGCATTAATGAGATCATACACCTGTGCAATATATGCTGTGACATTCTATAGATGGCTATTAGAATAATGCGATATAACCATGGCATAATTGAAAGGGGTTTAATGGGAATCATCAATTGAAATAATTTGTTGGTACATCTATTCTAACAGACAATTAGATGCACAGAGAGCGGGTTTGCAAATACACATATCTTTGTGGAGGTGGTACTTCAGTTGAATTGCAAACCTCCATCTGCCAATTGTCCTGCAGATCCATCAACAAACTTAATTTAATATGGAGGCGGGAAGCACAATTTGATAAATGCAATCATTTGCATGACTAATGCTTAAGCTTTTGCTTGGGGAAGCATGTAAGAAAAAAAATATCAAAAACACACTGAACACATTCAAGCTTTCATGTAGGGTGTTTATTGTTGCAAACAGGCACATATCTTATGAAACAGGTGGAAATATCAAACCAAAACTTGACAATTAGCGTAACTGAGGATAATATTAACACAAAGACACGCACAGAACATAAAGTGTTAAAATTAACCAGGTATGAGTTACAAGGATGTGAGTGCTTGATGATGGACTCCAAACAAACATTTTGAGGGCTGTTCAAGCCGATTGTATATACAGTAATTTTAGTTCATTTAAAATTTCAGTTTAGATCAGAGAATTGAAGCTTTTGATATTATTCACAAGTTTGTTTAAAAACTACTGTGCATTTGAATTCATTTTATGTAAAGAGAATCTGTTTTTTTGTCAAATACATACCGCTAAGCCTAACTGTAGATGAAGCAGCATAACGCATCCTGCCAGGAGGTGCCATCATGAAGCTCAGACTCCAGCTTCAGCTGCCCACACTAACATCTTAAGATTTTGACTAGCTAAATCTATGACGTCTACAGCAAAGATGGAAGCTTTTCAGGAATGGAAATGGAATGGAAGCTACTTGTCAGTATTCCCATGCCATGTCCTGGATTTGCTGCATTAGCCCCCATCTGAGTATATGGGGAACATATTAATGTGTTTTTCACAGAAAATATGACTGACTCACCTTTAGGGTCTTTTAAAGAGAAATTGATATCTTGATAAGCTTCTAGGGACAGAGATAGAGGTACATAGGGGCTCGGCTAGCCTTTAGTAGAAAGGTGTACTTGGGAAATGGGCAGAACCTATGCATGGAGTAGGCATGACCAAATGTCACTCTCTGGGTCGACCCTTTAGTGAAAGGTGGCACCATGATCCTGTGAGGACCACTGATTGCTGAGCAGGGTTATCATTGCAAATGATAAATGGTTTGGATACCACCTCATCATGAACTTACTGTCCATATTTTGGACCAGGAGCTTTATAAAGTCAGAATGTATACCGCTAAGAAACTGCAATGTTCAGGAAAATTGTACATTTAATGCAAACTGCATGTGATAAAGTAACATGAGATAATCTAATATTTCAATAAGCAGATGACATTCAAGACATAAAGTTTGCATTCATGATGCCTATCTAGTCAGACATTACACCATGTTCCTCTTTCTCTGCTCAGTTCTTATTATGACATTGGAAGTAAAGGAAAAATAATTAGTGACCTGATAGATACAAATAACATGTTTCTGGTTAAAAAGCAAGTCCTATGACATGGACGTTAAACAGCAAATACCCCGACTGGTAAAGAGATCCAAGGATTTGTTTCAACAGATGGCTAAAAAGCAGGTGTTGGACATATTCAAAGATTTCATGTGACAAATGTATTGTGTCGTAAATGAGACTTTTCCTTTTTTTCTGGAACTATGCCTAATGTTAATTTTAAACAAAATGCTAGTTATTCAGTGGGTGTATGTAATAAAACTACTGTCTCACTTTTTCTGAAGATGAGAAATTGGTTGTGTGTTCTGTGTGAAGAGGAAAATTGATGAGTGGGTGTTAACTGCAGCACAGATGTATACTACAATATCGCTTCATGTCATACAGGTAAGATTATTGTTGTGTAGGAAGGCTGAAGTTATGTGTGCGTGGGAAGGCAACAACTTACCAATGAGTAGGTGGGTAGACAGCGTGAGCATAACACAATCAAGGCCGGTAATTTAACTTAAATGGCGTATTTTTTTTTTACTGTATGAACATTAAGACCAATCTGTGGTCCTGGTACAAAGTTTGAAAAGTGGTCTTATCATTACAACAACCAAGGGAATGGTCCTATCAGAAGGGACATCTCATTGGGTGATATGGTCAAACATCGCTCCAGAATCACAGTTTATTCATGAAACCTAAAATTCAGCTTATAGGAAACGCATGGTTGACGAAGTAAGAAACCTATGAGAATAATTGACACACAACCTAGGAGAATCCTTACAACATCGTGTAGGTTTCCCATACTAAATGTGCATAATTCATAGGTCTATCAGTAAGATAGCAGGGTTGGAAGTTAATTAAGCAAGTTAGTTTCCCTTAGAAACTCAGTTATTAATCGCATGTAATCATACTCCGTTAGTATGAGTGGAAGCTGTTATAGCTGCAAAGGAGGGGCCAACTACATATTAATGTCCATGTATTTAGAATGCAACCAAGTCACTGTTGGTTTAATGGTCAGGTGTCCCAATACATTTGTCCATATAGTGTACATTATGAAGCTCCAACTCCAGTGATTTTTACCTGTAGGAAGATCTTGGCTGTCCTATATAATACAGATTTAAATAAATTAGACATCTTCCAAGTCTGCACATCCATTCACTTACACATTATACATGGTCAGCTCTGCTAGACCTTCAGTCTCTATACAGACTTATGTGGCTAGGGAGAATAAAGAGAAGTGGGTGTGGCCAAACACTGCTCCTGAAAAAGAGGAAAGTGGCTCAGAGACCCAGAAAACATTTCTTCATCCAGATACTTTGGGTCAAAGCCAGAGAATTTTCAGGTATGCTCATATATGATGGTGTGTGGGCCCATTATTATAGCTGAGTTAATTGTGCTTTTCTTTTCTAATTTAAAATTATGGAAGACACATTGTATGGGGTTTGAGAGCGTTAGGTGAACCTCACTTGCACAGTTAAATAAAAATTAGTACTTTTTGTAGTCTGAGTAAAGAGCATAGGAGAATAACACAATTAAAAAAAAATACGATATGAATCCATCTCACTCTGTTAAACTTCTATTTCCAAACCATCCATCAAAATTTTCTAATATAATTGTCTTTTTAAAATGTTGTTACAATCTAATTAAATGAAGCCTCATCAATTCACAGTGAATACATTTCTGCAAGTGAGAAATTATGCTTGTGGTGGTTGAAAATAAATGTCAGATTGTTTTCTGGAATTTCTGGGAATGTCTAGCCCTATTTTTTGGGTTGTATGGACCACAAATTCCATGAGGATTATACTGACCTTTTCTTTAAATTGAATGGCCGATCTAATGTTTTTTCTTTCTGTATTATGAAAATGTTCCCTTTTCATTTTCTGTTCTATTTTCGTTTACAAACAGTAATACACGATTTCACTTCAGTTTTCCTCAGGGACAGTCAACATCTCCACACCACTTAGTTAGATGTGAAGTTGAAGGGCATTCTTAAATAAAATGTATTTATTTGTTATTGTAATTGAGAATAGTGCAAGGAAGTAAAATGTATTTATTTGTTATTATAACTGAGAATAGTGCAAGGAAATATAATGTATTTGTTATTCTAATTAAGAATAGTTGAAGGAGGGGGATGACCAGATGTATTGTACCCCATTACATTTAGAGGGCCATATGTGGTTAATGTCAGGAATGTAATAGGGGCAGGGATTGGGCACGGGACATACCTCATACCTAAGCCTTAGTTTATTTTTGAAGGGTGTGAGGAGGCAGAGGTTAGGGCATCAAAAAATGTTTCAACTTCCTAGCTAAAGTACTTTAACTTCCTTTAGGGAGGGCACTATGGGAATGCCAAACTGCTAAATTTATCACCCCTAGCACGTAGGGTGGTGGTAAGGAGGGTCCCTTTCATGTCATTTTAAAAATGTGTTTTATTATTATTAGATAATTATTTATTATTTAACAAAACATCCACCATAACGCTATTCATATGGTGTTGGCCTCCTTTTGTGGCTATAACAGCCTCTGCGCTTCTGGTAAGTCTTTTCACAAGATTTTGGAGTGTGTCTGTGGGAATTTGTGGCCAATTCAGCCAAAAGAGTATTTGCTTGGCTTGCGATCAGCGTTCCAACTTTCCCAAAGGCATTCAACGGGGTTAGGGCCACACGGGCTCCTTCACATCAAACTCATCAGACCATGGAACTTTCTTTGTGCACAGGGGCACAGTCATGCTGGAACAGGAGAGGGCCTTCCCCAAACCGGTGCCATAATGCTGTGTAAAAAGTGTTTCTATGTTGTAGCATTAACATTACCCTTCACTGGAATAAAGCGGCCTAAACCCTGAAAACAGCCCCACACCATTACCTCTCCTCTACCAAACCTTATAGTAGGCACTATGCATTCTGGTAGTTAGGGATCTGATTTGTCTATCAGATTTCTAGATAGTTAGGCGCGACTTATGACTTCAGAGAATATGTTTCCAGTGCTCCAGATTCCAGTGTTGATGTGCTTTACATCACTCCAGCCCAATCTTGGCATTGTGTATGGTGATCTTCAGCTTGTGTGCAGCCACTTGGCAATGGAAACCCATTTCATGAAGCTCCAGACGCGCACTGCTTGTGCGGATGTTGCTTTCAGCAGCAGTTTTTTTACTCCGCAGTGAGTGACACTACAGGTGATTTTTACTCGATTCAGCACTCGATGCAGCCCCGCTCTGTGAGTGTGAATAGTCTACTGCTTCATGGCTGAGCTGTTTGTTAATAAACACGTTCACTTCACAATAATAGCATCAGACACTGTACTGGGACAGATCTAACGGCACAAATTTCACAAACTGACTGGCAATGGTGACATCCTCTGACAGTGTCACATTTAAAATCATGGAGCTCTTCAGCATGACCCATTCTTCTGCCACATGTCTATCTATGGAGATGGCTGCTTTTGTACTTGATTTTATACCTCTGTTAGCAATGGGTGTGACTGAAACATCTAAACTCAATAATTAGGAGGGGTGTCCCAATACTTTTGACCCT
This sequence comes from Spea bombifrons, assembly GCF_027358695.1. Classification (NCBI taxonomy): domain Eukaryota; kingdom Metazoa; phylum Chordata; class Amphibia; order Anura; family Pelobatidae; genus Spea; species Spea bombifrons. The sequence continues at coordinate 85,175,162 of NC_071090.1, read as the reverse complement.
ACTGTGTATATGAAAAGCTCTGTCCCTTTCCTTTTGAAAAGTCGGTTAGCATGCTTAGCGTGCCACTGTGCATGCAATTCCCGGTTTTCACAGCAATGTTGGTCAATTCAAGTTCAACTAGACTGGTGATGAATAATCATTAGCACAGAGGCATTGTGTTGAACTCACGCTGTCTTTTAAACAGAAAAACAAAACTAGGTTTAGTTATTCTAGCTCACTGGAGTAAAACCCCTTACACCCTACAAAATAATTGACAGCTCTAGGTATGCATTTTAGTTTATTTCCACGAGTACATACTCTGCCCAAGTGCCCACGGCATGATGTCTCTATCTTTTGTGTGTCCAATCAAATATGCAATTTACGTACACATTGAACTATCTACATACCTAGATCATATTTGCTTTACCAGTAACTGGTTGAAATTCAGAGCAGGCAGTGTTGCATTGGCTTATCTGCAAAGTATCTGCAGTTCATGTATATATATATGAGGAGGTGCAAGAGAATACTGTAACCATGGCAACACACATATCCTTGCAACAGTACCACCTGTTCTGCTGCAGTCTGGAGATATTTGCATGGTGTGTGCACATGGTCTAAAGGAATATCCCAACCCTCGTGCTGTGGTGTGCATAATAGTAGAGGCTTTCAGGACCGTCCAATAAATCTAACAATTATCTGAAATGAATTTCAAATGAACCAGACAATAATGGGGCGCAGATACATATAAGGGAAAAAACAAATAAAACCAATAGTGTAGAGTGTAAAAACCAATAGTGTGTGTGAATTAAATATTGCACTCACAAAACCAATGGATGATTCAGACCCATCTAGGTTGGATGCAAAGTATCTTTAATGTTCTTTGTGGATTCTAAAAACCAATGGATGATTC